>NC_088679.1:14545454-14848484 GCF_950023065.1 Planococcus citri | reverse complement strand
TTTCAATTTAAAGTTGACATTTTTAAAAAATCTGTCCATAAAAATGTTTAAAAAATCGCCATTTCTGCACGAAACTCGAAGAGAAATATACCAATCGATAGGAAATTTCATCCTCTTCAATTTATGTTCTGACAAAAATTTTCCTAAACCCCTTCAGTTCCGAGAAAAATCCGAATTTCAACGTTACGCATCGATAACTACATAAGAACAATTGATAACGTCGACTAGATGCGCAACGTTGCCAGATTGCACTTCCAGGCTGTATCAGGGCTGCGATTATGAACTTTCGTTACAGTTAACGAATTCGTTAACTCGCATATTTTTTCTGTGACCTTTCGTTAACTTTTCGTTAAGCCATGTTAAGTTTACGTGAGAAAATATCTCTCGTTAAGTTAACGAATAGTTAACGAATTCGTTAACTGTAACGAAAGTTCATAATCGCAGCCCTGTAGTGGGTAATGGTTGATTCAATTGCTCCAATTCTTGAGGATAATCCATATAGACACAGCCTTCACCTACCCCAAAGAAAAAAAATCCGGAACTGTTAAATCTGGCGACTGTGATGGCCACTCCTTCTCTGCCTGTTTGGAAATTATGTGGTTACCAAAAGCATCACATATAACATTCATTGTCTCATTGGCAGTGTTGAAATATGTATATACTAGTGGTCTAATTGTCACATAAAATTAGCATACAAATTATTATATAAATTATTTAATTAAAATTTTAAAACTACCCAAAAACATAATTCTGAATACTTCAATTCTTTTTTAATGGCAGTTGGGCACCTCTATTTTAATTGAATATTCAGAATACCAAAATGAGACCAAAGTTGTTTTGGCCTACATTGGGCATTTGCCAAAGCTTGTGTAGCTGATGGCTACGCAGTTTATCTGCAAGTTGGACTGCTAGCAGTACATAAGCCAATGATCTTGAACATAGTTCATCTGTTAGTTGAGGTTTGGCTTCTGCGCATGCCAGAATCTGAAAAGACGTTATACCTCCCGCACCTCCATGTATCCATACCTGGGTGGTATAACATCATAACAGAGCTGGCGCATGCGCACATTGTAACCCTCGACTTACTATGGTCAAGACAATGACTGTATGTTAAGCTTATGGGCCGCTAGCAGTCCATATCTAAAAAGTCAATAGACAATTGGCCATTGGGCACGCTCCACTACCACTTTGGTGTGACAGGCAGCCCCATCTTGTTGAAACCATGTTGCTTGGAGTTTGGAGACATCTACAATGGCAAAGAGAGGGGATTGCAAATGCTTTCAACATTCCCATGTAGCAAGCCATGTTCATTTTTCCATTGAAGAAAAAAAAACAGACAACTTCCCATGCTGCAACTCATGTATCAGCTTTCTTCATTAACTGGAGGGTCATCACTAGTTGGAGTCCAGTAGCGATGATTTTGTTTGTTCACTAGCTGCTCCAGTTAAATGAGAGTGAGCTTCATCTGTCATTAATGTTTAGATTGATTTTGTCATTCTTGATTTTATCAAGCATCATTTCAGCAAAATGCTTTTTATCAGCGGTTCGTATTTCTCGATCATTAAAACTTCAGTAAAAACCATATTAAGAAATAAATCGAATAAAACGCATTTACGCAAAAATAAGTAAACCACCATCAACGGCATTCAATAATTTACGAGTAATAACAATAAAATATCACAGCTTTGTTGATCTAACGAGAACAAGTACAAGTTCTTAAAGGTAGAGGTCACTAGACAATAACCTAGCTAAAACTACCTACTAAACGCTATATCGAAATTATCTTGTAAATTATCGTAAAACGACAACACCGCCCCATAAATAATACGAGTTCGGCATTTTAGCCTCATACAACAAAGCACGCGCTTTCTCCATCAGCAAGTGATTAAAGCGCTCGATTTTTCCATTATGTTCGTGCACGTACGGTTCCGATGGTCGAACTTCAATACCTTTCTCATCACAAATGCGCCGCGTCTGTCCTCTCACATATTCCAAAGCGTTGTCACACCTTAGTTTTGCAATCTTTACACTCCAATGGGTGGTCGTAAATTTTTCAAAATTTTCGAAACACGGTCCAACTTTGGCGCGATTATTTACTTACATAAACTACATTATAATGGGTATAATCGTCGAGTATTGTCATGACGTACTGTTTACCATCATACGACACCGACAGTGGCCCAATCGTGTCCGAGTGGATTAACTCCAATGCTCGTGTTGCTGTATGACATTCAGTACAGCATGGCTGGCGGCACATCTTAGCATGCGAGCACACACCGCACGTAGTCGTTGTTAACAAAGGATCAACGGGTATATCCTTCAGTTTCGAGACAGTTTCAGCGCACGCATGGCCCAATCGACGGTGCCACAATAAACGCTTATCTTCACCAGGCAGCACGTTTGCTACTTCGATTTTGGTCTCATACTCGAACATAAGAGAACGTAGGCCGCTTTCGACCATATACGCGACACCAATTAAATCTCCGTTAGGAGCATACACAGACACGTCATTCGCCATAGTTATTACACACCCTTTTTCGCGCAATCTCTCCGTCGACATTAAACAACACGAAAACTCCAAAGAGTACTTAACACCGTCGAGGGTGTACAATCTTCCCATTTTGTCATACAAACGAATGGTACCAACCTTGGTAACAGTAACATACTGACCTGCATACGCAGTGCGAACCTTTTCAGACACCTCATACGATGAAACGAAATATTTATCGTCATTCACAAAATGATTAGATGCGCCAGAATCCAAAATGAACGAAACCAAATTCCAATTCTCTCCACTTTCACGACTTTCACTCTCCACACACCGATCGACAGTAATTAAGGCCGTGCCTTGCGCATTTGGCGGTCTCTGCTGAACGTGATCGCCATAGGTAGGGCAATTCGCACCTAGGTGACCGTAGTTACGACATCTAAAACACCTAGATTTATTAATATCACCTCCACAATAATTCTGACTGCTCGCAGGCGGACGGTTAGAACCGTTATTCGAATTAGAATGAAAATTTTGACCACTACCTGATGATTGATCTTGACTAACATTACGATTATCAGGCCTAGGGCCTGCGCCACAACCGTGATACACATAATTATTTCTACCGTTATAATTACCATTACCATTATTAGAATTACCACGGCCACCGCCGTTACTACGAGATTGTGGTGGAATAACCGCATAACAGGAACGTGCCATATGGCCAGGTCGCTGACATCAATGGCAGGTAGGTCTTGTTTCGGCAGTAGACAAGGCGGAGGAACGAATCGTAGATGGCTGCTCGATGGTTTTAAATGCCGAACAGATAACCTCACGTGCACCATCTGCGTTGTTGTTGATCAAAAGCGCCGCTTGAATAGCATCATGAACTGAATCTCCCCTTGGTGTATTGGGAAGTCCATTCAACAGCCACATAGACTCATCGTCATCTTTCAATTTGCGTGTCAATTTACGAATTGCGTCACAATAATCTTCTCTGTGTTTATAATCGGTCAGCTTAACATTGGTGATTTTCGTTTTTAATGCGCACCGCTGCACTCTTGTTTTTGACTCGTAACGTTTCTTCATGTTCTCAAGGAACGTAAACGGATCATCACCCTCGATGATGTCAACGACGGTACCCAGGATATGCGTAAGTATAATATCTAGCGCTTGGTCACGCCTTGGCTTGGTTGAGGCGTCTGAAGCGGCGAGCGTGTCAGATAAACCACATGCGGCGATACGTAATCGAATTCGGCGGTACCATGTCTGAAAATTCGAGCCGTCGAAGAGCATGGATTTATCGGGCTGAATTGGTACATAGGCAGACTCCGGCACAGCAACCGCACTCGCAGCTGCACCCGTCATCTATCCTATAAAGCTGCAAGAAAAATAATAGTTAATACTTCGCCACCAGCTTCCCCAGCTAAAGATCGTATTTCTCGATCATTAAAACTTCAGTAAAAACCATATTAAGAAATAAATCGAATAAAACGCATTTACGCAAAAATAAGTAAACCACCATCAACGGCATTCAATAATTTAATAACAATAAAATATCACAGCTTTGTCGAACTAACGAGCACAAGTACAAGTTCTTAAAGGTAGAGGTCGCTAGACAAATAACCTAGCTAAAACTACCTACTAAACGCTATATCGAAATTATCTCGTAAATTACCGTAAAACGACAGCCTCCAACTTCTGGATAACCACTGCAGTCTGCACACATTGTTTTTCTCAAAAACTCCTAATGAAGATAGACAGTTGGAAATAAAACTGTAGTATTTCACAGGAAATTTGCTACTTTCCTACACAGTTACCAATTACCATATCTACATATTAAAGCACGTATTATACCATAGGTACCTATAGTTAATTTTTCTATTCCTAAGCTATAAAATGGATGGCTACTTACTCCCATTGTTAAGCGCATTAGAACACCAATTACACTTTGGTCATCTACTTCACGTGCTATAGGAAACTCCACAATTCTTTTCAGATTCTCTCATCAATAATGCCCTATCTCTCATAGCGTAAAATACCTGCTGTAATTCGTCAGCAGTGTATTTATGGTCTCTGCCTTCCACCTGGAGGGGAAAAAATTTCAAAATTAAGTAGATGCTAATTTAAGATCAAGGGCTGATTGCGAATTAATGGCGTTTAGTACCAATGAACAATGTTTGAAAATTTGTAAGAAAAAACTTGTGGGTCAATTCCAGTTTCAAGATTGGACAACAACATGCAAAAGTGTGATCACAAAGTTTCCGCAATTGTATATACTAAAAAACCACATTTTGAAAAAAAAATATCTACAAAAATTGCAAAGATATGGAACTTGGAACATTAAACTTTTTTGGGGGGCTTCTTATTACCTGCAATACCAATCTACATATGATGTGTAGCTAGTAACTGGATAGTAGCTACGCCCGCACAGGGTGCCCAGAAATATCGAGCAGCCTCAAGAAAGTTTTTCATTAAAAATATAGGTTGGCAATGTGAAATAGATGCATATGATTGGTGGAATGTTATCTCTCCAGTCCAGCAACCAATCATGTGCTATCATTATTATCATTCACTGTGACCAACCAAAGTATTTTAGTAGAAAACTTTTTTAGGGGTCCTCGATATTTCTGGGCACCCTGTTATTGTTACCTATCAACACAAACCTATACTATCACGCTTTGATCCTCAATTGATACTTCTTGTTACGAAAATACATACTTAGGTATAAAACAAAAATATACTTAACAAATTTACAAAAAATTAACTTACCTAGTAGGAACTCAATTATAGCTACATTCTTCACGTTGAAGGGTAATATGGCCAAAAAAACATGTACCTAGGTATTTTAATGTAACACAAGGTTGTATTTAATGAATTTACGGACATTCCCCTTGCACCCCAACCCCACAAAAATGAAAAATTTTAAAAATTTCGGCGCCTAAAAATCAAGATTTTTTTGTATTTTTTCAAGCTGGGAACCTTAATCAGGTACATCCTACCAAACGCTCTGGTTTTTGTAGTGAAAATTTGCAAAATGCTTGAATATTTGCCGGACTTTTCCAAAATGGTAAAATTTCCTTACTTTTCCCATTTTTCCAAGTTTTCCCGGCACTTGGACAGTCCGAATTAGAGAAAGCTCTATTCTCAACGCATTCTTCACAGCGATGTCCTCAAGTTCGCAATTCGCACATGTGAGAAACGCTCTTATAGTAATCCTAGGAGAGGAGAGAAGAATGGTGAACACATTGTCAGCTGTAGAAGGACGAAATTACGACGGCGAAAATTAATTCGCTTTTCAATAAACTTTTCTTCGATTGTAGTATGTGCGTTGCGCTGTGGGATCAATTACGAAGAAAGGGATACTTTAAGATAATTTTGCGGTATTACACGGGTCGTATTTTAGAACTTTACTCATTTGAACATGGTGTTTAGATACATGCTTGTAAAGCTGCCGGTATACCGGCGTTAATTTGCATATCAAATAACGACGATGAGGTAATTGTCTAACGTTGCTGTGTGCTGAAGATTGCCTTTACTTTTCTTATACTACAATAATAATTCGTCGAGCCGACGACAACGACGTTTTAGTGTGCCCCCTCGCCCTCCCCCCCCCCACAACGTCTACCAGAGTTTTAGATCACCCTGTTTATATAGAAAGTTAAAAGCTTTCGCCAACTGCGAGCACGACGAAGAAGCAGTACAAAGAATTTCTTCTACTAAAATGTATCGAGTCGTGGTACGGGAAATTATTTAAAAGCTTTTTAATTTCGTAAATTGTCGAGAAAAATTTAATGGCGGTTGTAAAAATTTTACCCCTTGTGTTTTGATTTGGCGTCTTTGAAAAAATACAATAAGCAAAGAAAAAGGGTATTTCTTCAACAAGTGGTGCTCGACGTAAACGTCAGACTTTAAGGCTATTGTTATACTAGAAGCTGATTTATTTCTGGTTGAAATTTCCAAGGTGAAGATGCACGACGAGCAATAAGTATACGATAGTTGAAAAAGTTTTTACACAGAATTGACATCTGAATTCGTTGCGGTTTTTGAAGACCAGAGCGTTGCTATAGTATAAGTTCTCGTTTCCATTCTGTGATATTGGTTTTTTCTTCTTCTTCTGTAATATAGGTAGTCGTCTTCTCGTGGGTCGCGAAATATATAAAAGTATCAGCATAACGGACAAGATGTCAGTTAAGTTAGCGTTACTAAGATGTAGAATTTACACCGGGTCAGCGACGGATTCGACCACGTGCTCGGTCAACCGAAACCGGAACTGTCCATAAGTTTACGACCCCGAGAACTAGCTACGATTTTACAATTGGTATAAACTTTTTGCGGGTTTTCGTGTTATGTCTTTTTATTTATGGCAGATGCTTTTTGCGAGCGCATTTTACACGTAGAATCATCGATGCGGAGGTGAAAGATGGTCGAATTTATTCCAATGCGAATCTAAAAAGTAACTATAGCGAGGAAATGATGAAGAAATTTAATGAAAATATTTTTGCATATAAATGTAGTTTTAAAAATGCTGTTTTTGTTTCATTTATCATCACTCTGTAACTTTGTTCTGAAGTCATGAAAGAGGCTGTGAAAATTTACCACAACTAAAATAAAATCAAGTAAAATTAATTTCAACATCAACAATTTTGAACCGGTTAGAGCCAAGTCAGAAGAGCATGCAAAAGTAGGTATATGTACATTACCACATAAAATTTCAGGGCCTCATTTGGTGGATTTTTGAAAATCAGAAGCCCAAGAATGCAAAAAAAAATTGAACACCAAATTGACTTGGAAAGCTGAAATTTGGGGTGTTCTCTACTTTCGATTTGTAAAATCGATGAAAAACAGTTTCAAACAGTTTTGAGCAATTTTGAAAATGTACACATATTTTAAGATCACCTATATAATTTCCTCCATATCATTGTTTTCCATAGGTAGGTTAAGGCTATTCTTTACCCCTGTTATCAGTACCGATTTTTGATAAAAACTACGTACTTTGGTCAGGGATTGTGCGAAAACTATTGGACAGATTTTTGTGGGGTTTGGTTTATTTTACTCAGAAAACATTCAAAAGCGAGGGTATGTCGATATATTTTTGATTTATGTGATTTTGTGGCCGTCATTGGGAATTGAATGGAGGTACTATTGATGCTCAGATCTCCGTCGGAAAAGCTAAATTAGAAAATATGGCTACCTACCCTCGCTTTCAATGATAAAGTATTAGCATTGGTGAAAAAAATTGAAAGAATTTTGAAAATCCATGGAGAAATCTCTGCCCAAAGGTCTGATGGGAGCAGGTTGCGGAACATGAGTATGACTAAATTCGTTCACTCGATTACACACAGTCTTAATGAACAAACGATGAAGATAACACACAAATTGGCCTTCATATTTTGAATATTTTTGCAGAGGTAAAGAATACCCTTAAATAAAATTATTTTAAATTTAAATCAAATCATTTTTGTGATTCCGTTGATGATTGAATCTTGACTCCTGAACGGGTTATTGCAACGATTTACAATGTTCTTTCATTCGCATTTACTTCTGGTTAATGCAACATCTGCAACAAGATGTAAATTTGTCATGTCAAGTTAAGACACTGCGTGTAAAATTAAGAATTTATTCTAGCAGGTACCACACTACTGACCTTTCTTTGTGAGATACTTCCACATATTTTTCAATGGTAAATCGATGAATAAGACGATGTAACCGCACACTAAAATAGTCAATAATAAGTAATCCAATCCAAGTACTTCGTTCTGTAAAATAAATAACAAAAAAATTATTCAAATTTCCATTTCATGAGAAAATACATGGTAGGTAGAGGTACCTGCGGATATTACCGCCAGTGTGGGTAACCACGCCAGTCACCCAAAAATCATGTTAGGACATGAGGTATCCATCAAGCAGCACAGGTTACTTGTTCCTAATGATGAAAATAGTTGCCTGGCCAAATTGCATCACAATATGTTCGTTTATACAGGGTGTACAAAAAAAAAGAAAATTCCGTCTCAGTTTTTCACCCCCTAATATTACTCGTATCTTGGAATAATGTAACTGTTTCACTTTAATTTGAAAAAAGGATTCTCAAGTAATGCTAAATACAAGTTGTTACATATCGTTGGAAAGCACATTTCACCAGCTTTCAAACCATATACAGTAGACTTCCGATTATCCGGACTAACTGGGGAATTTGGTTGTCCGGATAAGAAAAAATCCGGATAATACGGATTGATGTTTTTTGGTTGAATTTTTGGTAGAAAATGACTGTTTTTTTTATGATGATGGTGTATTTTGCAATTTTGAATAAAAAGTGCGAGGGATAGATTTTATTTCTTCAAAAAATAGAGAAAAATAAATAAAAAACAAAGATTATAAAATTTTTTTACTATATACTTGTAAGAAATTCGTGTATGCTTGTCCGGATAACACGGATTTTGTCCGGATAATCGAAAAGTCCGGATAATAAGGAGAACTTTTTTTCGTCCGGATAATACGGCTGTCCGGATAAGCGGAAGCCGGATAAGCGGAAGTCTACTGTAATTACATTTTTTGTCAGACCTGTATTCATGACACAAAAACTTATAGAAAATTGATGTTTTTTTCAAAATTGCTAAATAAAAAAGTGAGAGGGTGAATACACCAATGCAAGAAAATTACAGGTTTATGAGACAATTTTCAATGAATATGAGCAAAATCTCATTGGAATAACTCAATTTTCCAACTAAATTACCGAGCAGTAACTTCTGCTTTGTGTTTTGGAGCCTAAAAATGTGTTCTGTGAAAAAAGTTGAAAAAAAATACAAAAATTTACAGAAAAAAACTAAATTAAAACCATTATGCACTTTTATTATTCAATTGTTGCAATTTTTTTGTCAACTTAATTTTCAAGGTCCCAAACACAAAACAGTTGTTGATTTGTCCTGAAAAATAGGTTTTTACTCAATGAGTTTTTTGCATAAGAAATGACATGGCGTTATTACCCTACTAGGTCGGGTAACACTGCCAATGTGTACTTTGCGGATATATCATTATTGCCAGACCCTGTGAGACCCCCCCCCCCCCACTCATGGCCATGGAATGGTAGTAGACACATACGACTACCATTTCCAACACTTACTTTGACCGTGGGGTGTGGTGGGGAGGTATTAGAGACATTCTCCAAACATGTGCGTTAATAACCACAAGTACCTTACTACATACAGATTCAAGGTAGATGGGCTACATCAAAAGACAATCAGTAATAATTACAAGTTAGGTACCAGTTTAGCCGAGCTAACAGATAATGCACGCCATCTGTTAGCAGAATCAAAAAGCTGAAACTGGTTCGAGCGTCTATAGAGGTCAACACTGAGGAGCTCAGGGTCTCTAAACTACCCGGCTAGCTCCAAGGTGCTTGTGTAGATGTCACTAGAAAGCAACGGGAAACTACTAGTGGAAGCTCAAAACAACATCGATTCCCCAGAATAATCGCAGTGGCAATAGGCATTCGCCTTACCCTGTTAGGGTACCACAAAAATGTGATTTCCAATGTCCTGTAAAGGACAAGGAACCACGACGACGACAGGGATGGTAACCATAACCAAAATTTTTAACCGAAATGAATTTTAACTGCTAAAGCTAAAATGTGGCAAAAACTGTAACTGTAACTATAACCATAACCAAAATTATTGATTTGAAATTTTTTAACCATAACCTTGGCCGATTTATTTTTTTGTTCTGGTTAAATACATAACGGTTATTTTTTTGAGTAAAAACCTCATTTTTGAAGTTTTTGCGTGAAGTGTGAAAAAACTCTATTGTAACCATGTTTTCAAACAATAATACATTATCCAATCAGTGAGTAGTATTTCAGCTATAAGCCAATCAGCGAGTAGATTTTTAAAATGCTAAGCAATATGCAAAAATAATTGGCTATAGTTATGTTTGTTTCTAAATTCCGAATTAAATTCTAAATTTTATTGTTCATAATATTGATATAAAAGTCGTCCAAAATTTTATGGAAATCGGGCATCTTTCCAAGAATCTATATAAGAATTGAAACGGTAAATTCAGAAAAATCAATTCTCAAGTTGATGGTAAATGTCTGAGGTGAGATTATATTGATCATACCATCAAGATTTGTTGAAGAAATATTCAAAAGCATAGAGCATTAGATCACCCAATAAGCAATAGGTAAATGCAAAAACTCTCTTGCACTCAGCGAATAGCTGATGGCTTGTTTGTGTAAATTATGACATTTATTATGATTTTTGAGAAGAAAAGGGCTCAATTTGTCTAAAATTTCCTTCAAACTCGAAAAATGGCTGTGAAATTGTGCTTTTTTTGTTTGTTTGGCCGCAGGCGCACTTTTTCGACATTGAAATGCAATTAATTTCTGATAAATGAAAAAAAAAAGTAACCTTTATTTTTTTGGGTCATAACCATAACCCTTAACCATAACCATTGTCAATAATTTTGAAAAAAATAACCAATATTTTTTTTTTCATTTTGGTTGTCATCCCTGATTAGGTACCTCCTCGGATACACACATCTCAAAAAAAAAATGCAATATCGACTTACCAATTTGAATTCAAAAGAGAATTTGGATTCCACTATGCATACATATAAAACAAATAAGTGTAAAGCGCTGAAATACGGAGTCAGACGATTCAATATGACAAATTTTGGATCTGCAAGAAATCTGTACACTTTGGAAGCTATAACAATGAGCAAGAAAACAGTTATAGGTATGTACCTATTATTATAGAATGATAGTTCAACTTTTCGGAAAGGTATTATCTACCTATTGAATTTGAGTTATAAATCAATATACTTACACTTTTTAAACATTTCACAATACCATACCACCCATATTAGAAAAATCATTGAGAACAATGAGTTAATGAAGCTGACAACTGCTCCATCGAAGCTATTGTATTCGTATTGAAGATCTATATTTTCACAATGAGAGTACAATACGATACATACACAAAATAATACAGGATACCATCCAATTTTCTGGTAAAACTGAAACAAATAGCCAATTTTTTCATTTTAAACAACTTTTGTTGTATCCATGCAATTGTAAGAAAAAATGTTACCTATCTATACAGGTATCTACCATACCCACCTACTCACTAATTTTATCCAAAATATAAATACCAATTAAGTACATAAGAAAAGTTACCGAGGAAATGGCTGGATTTTGGTTTGGATTTTTTCCGGTGTAATATCCCAATGCCATTCCACTCATGTAAAACGGCAGCCTACTGAATGGAGTCCCATACATGAAGCTCATCATATTCAAGAAGTGGTTCGAACTTCAATCAAATAATAAATTGTTGTTAAGAAAACACACGCACATACACACATTTTTTGACGAGATAGGTAGTCAGGTACCTATTTAATACATTGTATACTTACGACAGTCCAAATATCATATAAGGTGGTATTTCGGAATAGAAATACAAAAATAATGATCTAAAAATCAATGAACCGAAAGCTATGGAAAAAAATATTTTCATTTTGTTCTCACAACGTCTTGCAAGAATTAATGTAAGACAGCCGATAAAAGCAAGTTGAGTATCTGTGTAAAACGTGTGAGCTGGTGCAAAATACTGAAAAACGAACATCCGTTTCAATTAGGTGATGTTAAGTACGAAAAGTTTCATGAGGTTACCAGTTTCAACTTTCAACAAAATCATTACCATATTTGCCAAACCGTAAAAATTTTCATAGCAAAATATGATGCTCCAAATATTGGGATTTCTCGTTTTTGGAGTATAGAGTAGAAATACTTTACTTTTGCTAACTGCTGTCGATCGGATAGAAAGAAAAACAACCCAGAACATTAGGAACCTGCAAAAAAATTTAATTTAAAAGTATGTACAAGTATTTAAAAACATAAAATCTTTCCTAAATGGGATGACTATTTTAATTTTTAAAATAAAAAAGGACTTGTGTCAAATACTGCTTTACTTGCCTAATATACTTGAAGAACATCAATTTCCATATTGCTCTTGTATTATTCTCTGTTGAAAATTTCGCTATTTTGTGGGAAAGACAAATTCCAGATGAAAAAATCAACGCGTCCAAAACAAAAGGTGCATTTTTCACCAATGAAGTAAGAATGGGATATCGTAGAAGCTGTAAAACACCATGCATATACATAAGTAGGCATAACGTACTTGTACATAGATAATGTACAGGGTGCGCAGAAGTATCGAGTGCCCCAAAAAAATTTTTTGTTGAAATACAGGCTGGCAATGTGAAATAGATGCATATGATTGGTGGAGTGTTATCACTCCAATCCATTGACCAATCATGTGCTATCATTATTGTTATTCAGTGTGTGACCAGCCTTAGAGATACCTACTCGATATTTCTGTGCACTCTGTATAATCAAGTAGGTAGGTATTGTGTATCAAAGATGAGGGAAGAGAAAGCAGAATTGAATTGAGAAAGGTGTTTCTTCTCTGAAGTTACCAAACGAATTTATAAGCATCACTTTTTGTATGCAATAAAGACGGTTTTGTAAGCAAATTAACCACAAAGATATTTTGAAAATGAATAAATAAATGTCACAAATTTTTTTATTACTTGAGTAACATCCGATTGATCGACGGAAAAAATTAAGAATTTCACCGAGAAATGCAACATGAACACTAAGTAGTATATTATGCATCTTATGCCATTTAAGCAACCAACGGAATCACAATCATTTTCAACCTTTGTTAGACTATTCCAGTTTTGTTGTAATGAGAACGATTTGCAAAATGCTAGTACTCCAAAAAAATAAAAATATGAATAAATAATTAGCAAGTATTTATAACAAATGACTGACAGTTGGATAAAAACACAAAAAATAATTCATGTCTGTTCAATGCAAATCAGAGTTTATGAAAAAAGAAATTCTTACTTGAATTACCATTCATTTGAACATTTTGCAAGAAAAACACATCAATAACAGTGACACAACATACAAAAATAGTCATAAAAACTATAAAAATTCTGAAATCAATGAAAACACTTAGTTAGTTACCTAAATAGGTGATAGGTAGTTCCAAATGTGTAAGTACATACATAGGTATTCATAAAAAAATTACTTAGCAGAATACTCCAATGGAATTTTGTTCCTATAATATTCTTCTTTAATAACACAATGCTCTTCGCTCAAATCATCCACATGAACTTCTAAACCGAACGTGCTATGATTAAAAATTGATAAAGCTTTCCTCGATGCCACCATCAATTCACGAGCAGTGCAAGAAGAAGGAACACAAAATGTTGATAGAATTACATCATTAAAAGGAGCAACATTTTTCTGGAATTGGAAAAATTTTGAGAAAAAAAAATCATCAAGTCACATACCATGGTATTTATTTTAGCATAATTTTTACCTCATAAGGCTTAGACGTAAACATTATTACAGTATAGGCATTTTTCCAAATTTCTTTCATAAATGTGTTGTTTTCCATTGGTTTTATGTAAATTTTAATGAAACAAAATTTTCCTTCTATGTTTGCTGATTCAGATGAAGTGGACACACATTGCTTCAAATCTCCCAATTGATGCATGTTGCCTTTCAATATTCCTGCTGGTAGTCTGCCATTGGTGTCGAACACTGCGCATTTAAATAAAACATATGGGTACCATAGAGAGATAAGTACAAAAAAGAATTCACCTTCCCTCCAGTTACAGGCCTATTTCCTTAACTTCTGTCCCATGTAAAATTCTAGAAAAAATGGTTATGAAACGTCTTACTTGGTATATTGACTCTACAAATTCCCTCAGTTCTTTTCAAAGTGGCTTTCGGAAAAAAAGATCTACTCTGGACCATCTTTTTAGTCTTACACAGGAAATCAATACTGCCTTTCAAAATAAAGAATTTGTACTCTCAGTCTTCTTTGATCTTGAAAAAGCTTTTGACAAAGCATGGAGAGACAAAATACTTCAAAAAATACATTCTATAGGGATTCGAGGGCATTTAGCTTACTTTATTCAAAACTTTTTATCAAATCGTACCTTTAGATCGAGTCAGAATTGAAAATACATAAGTACTCTGAACTTTTTGATATTGAAAATGGAGTCCCTCAAGGCTCTGTGCTTAGCACCATACTATTTATACTCCTAATTGATGATATCTGTAGTATTAATCCTCAACCTCTTTCCTTAAGAATTTTTGCAGATGATATAAACATTTCAATACGTTCAAATAACATCAAACTAGCCTCAGAAATTATCCAAAAAACTCTAAATAGTATCGAAAAATGGGCTGAAACAAATGGACTAACATTTTCTGAATCTAAAACTCACTGTATACTTTTTACCAAGAGAAATAAAACCTACCCAGAACCTATCCTTGAATTCAAAGGACATCCTTTAGTTTTTAAACCAACTACCAAATTCCTTGGACTTACTTTTGATAAAAAACTTACTTGGACACCTCATTTTCTCAACATAAAAGTTCAACTTAACAAACGTCTAACTTTACGAAAAATTGTTAAAAATCCAAAGTATAACCCATCACGCCAACTATTACTTCACTTGTACAAAGCTCTGATACGTAATAAAATTGAATATGGAAGTCCATGCTTTACAAACCTGTCAAATAAAACTACTAACATTCTCAAAACTGTTCAAAATTCCTCCTTGCACATCTGCATAGGTGCTCTCTATTCGTCTCCAATTGATAGCATTTATTGTGAAGCTGCAGAGCTTCCTCCTGATTTTAGGAAAATTCTCATGACAAACAAATTCTTAACAACTGTTGCAAATAATCCATCTCACCCTCTTCAAAGGTCACTCAATGTCTACAGCTCTCAGCATTTCCTCCATACTTCAGGTCCAATCCCAGAATTTATCAAAAATATGAACAACCTACAAATTGACCTAAAAAACCTAATACATAAACCAATATCTTATCCCCCTTAGTCTCTCAAACCTATACAGATGGAATTTTACTTAAGAAACTACCCAAAACATGATCACTCCCCATTATTAATCAAGAGTCATTACTTAGAACTGAAATCAAACTATACTGAATATAACTTATGCTTCACAGATGGTTCAAAAATTTCTAACATTCATACTGGTTATGCTTACTCAATTAATGACAAAGTTCTCAGTTTCAAAATTCACAACTGTCCCTCAATTTTTACTGCTGAACTCACTGCCATAAAACATTGCCTAATAGATATAATTTCCATTCAATCAGAAAATAAAAAATTCTTAATCCAAAGCGACTCACTAAGTTCACTGCTATCCATTCAAAACATTTTTTCTGACCATCCCATAGTCCAAGACATACATAAGTCCCTTTTTAACCTCCAATATTATGATTACTCAATTAGCTTCATGTATGTTCCCAGCCACATAGGTATCACTGGAAATGAAACTGTTGATAGATTAGCAAAAACAGCCGCTGCCTCCTCCCCTCTTACCTCTCTCACTCCTGATGACATTAAATCTCTAATCACTCACAACACATTTACTAACTGGCAGAACTTTTGGTCACAACAAACTTCAAACAAACTCTTCCAACATAAAAAAACTACCCTCCCCTGGAAAAATCTAGGCCACCTGAACAGAAAAGAAGAAATCCTTATTAGGTACTAGACTAAGAATAGGCCACACAAAAATTACTCATAATCACTTATACCAAAAAGAACCAAAACCCTCATGCCAATTTTGCAGAAACGAACCCATATCCATCCAACACATACTTTTCAATTGTCCCCAACTAAAACAAAACAGACTTATACTACAGATGAAAGAAAACCCACCTACAATACCTGACGAACCCTCAGAAATTCAAAAATTCATCTCCCTAATAAAAAACATCAACCTCACAAACCAAATTTAACCCCCCCCCCTTACGGGTGTAATAACCTTGTAATTATAAACACCCAAAAAATAAAAAAAATAAAAAAAAATAACAGCCTTATAATCCCTACATGTTACATTTACAGGGTCCCCAATAATATCCCAGGCATAGTTGGTGAGAATTTTCGTGGGTTGGCAGCGCTGAGCTGTATCGAAGAGACATTGATTCAATGCTGCCAACCCACAAAAATTCTAGCCAACTATGCCGAATATTATTGGGGACCCTGTACGTGTCTTATACACATCTAAAAAAGTCTACAACTCACTTTTGGCAGCCCACATCTGATTTTGTAGAAAAGCTTGTTGATATATCTGGCAATCGCGAATACATTCTGGTGTTTCCATTAAATGTGGCAACAACGCTAGATTCGAGAGGTTATTGAAAACATTGCCGTATTCTCGTAACAAACCCGGTTGCAATCGACTATCACCTAACAAAAAACGAATAATTGATGCTATTTTGACTGAAAAATTTCGTGCTTCGTTTTATGAGAATATTTACATTGCAATATACATACTTACCGGGAACAATCGCGAGCAAAAAACAAAACAACCAAAAATTTTCCAGCATTATTGATAGGTACCTAAGTACAACTTTACTGAAATAATATTGGGTACAATCTACGGAACATTTTAACCTGAACAACTACACTTAGGTACCTAGGTACCTATGTACTTTCATTAATTGAATCTACCGTTTCTTTGTGTCGGTATACTTTGTATTTTCAAATTCACTTTTTCTCGAAACTGAAAATTTACATAAAATACAAATTAAGATGAGTACCTACTACGTACCTACTTATAACTTTATTTGATAATCAAATAGAGCAACGATTACATTACTTACGTTTCTTTACTTTGTTCACGTCCAATTAATTTTTGTCATTTATAAAAATAAAATGTTGGGAACGTATTTTTCTTTTTTTAGTTTGACGGAGGAAGTGAACATTATGCGCATACCTATATACTCACAAATTTTAAAATCTGAACTCATTTCATGATCATGTTATTCAGCGATTAAACGTTTTGAATGCTTTAAGAAATTATTAGTATCGGCCAATATATGTAGGTATGTACCTACATACCTATATAGTACGTATTAGTCCATCCGTTTATAAAATGGCTGCTTTCAACACAATCAAATAAATTACCCACAGGTGTCAAAATTTGAAAAGACTTCTACAACGAACAACCCATAAAAATCTGTTCATCTTTTTAAAAATCTACATTTAATTGTTTACCTGTTCAAGCGATATAAGTTAATAAATTTGCATATAACCAGTTCGCCAGATATCCAAAAAAGTGGCATTAAAGACAATCTAAGTGACTATGAGCACGTGTAATTGACCCGATTTGTACTTCTCAACGATTCACTTGACCGATTACAAACATTTTTTTTTCCAAAATCGGTTTCTGCCCCTTCAAAACCATAATTCTGCTATGATTTAGCTTGTGTGTAGTCGGTCATGCAAGTGAGTCACTATCTACCTATAGCACCATGCAACAGTAGCGTAACTTAACACCCCTTCTGAGGTCCTTCTGTGGGGGGGGGCGTGACAAGATATCATACAAAAAAAGTGTATTTTTACGCGATGGCGCGGTCGTTGCGAGCGAAGTATGTATTCATTTTTGAAGGGTTTCTAGGAGGGGGGTTTGTACCCAAACAGCCCCCCCCCCGGTGATTACGCCACTACCATGCGATGTTCAGAAACCGGCTCCACTTTACTTACCTAGCATGTGGAATTTAAGGAATTGAATTAATGAATTTTAGTTTTCTAATTTTAGTGAATAGAATTTTATGGAAAATAGATATTCATTTTTCAGGTTCAAAACATCTTCTGGAAACTCTAGAACAGCTCAAAACCTTTCAAATCGTTTCCAATCGATTTTGGTTTTTATAAATAGGATACATCCCAAATTTCAGCTTCCTTCTTGTAGTTTAATTTGATGTAATTTTGATTTTTTTTCGTACTTTTGTTCTAAATATTTTGATTTTTACAAAAATTCACGATGAAAATCAAAAAATTCACTGTGGCTCGAGAAATTTGGGCTGGCGGGGTACTTTTGTGTACTCTGAACTTCAAATGGTATAAATTTGACATTTTCATTTCCAGTTTGTGGACGCGTAGAAATGAAGGGCTAATTGTGAAAGTCGCCTTAGTCATTTTTTTGTTCACACAACTTTAAACATTTTTTTCCCATATTTCATCAATTTTAAAGGGAAAAATGAGTATTGTAATGTATTCTGGGATAGTTGAAGATGGTTTTTTAATACTTGACCATGAAGTTTTTACATTATCACTGAAGCAGGACAACAACGTTTTCATTGATTTGTACAAAAATCACTGCTGACTAAGGCGACTTTCACAATTAGCCCTTCAAATCAATTCACAGATTTGTTTTTCAAATTTCTGAAATTCCGACAAAAATGTCACAAATTCGTTGAAATTTCAAAGTTTAAATCCTTTCCCGGGGGGAAGTGGATGGAAGTCTATTTAAATGCAATTAAAAATTTCAGAAATTGGTCATTTTTTTCAAAAGTTTTCAAAAAATTATAAAACCTGATTGAAATTGCTCATTTTTCAAAGTTTTTAAAAAATTGACGTTTACAAATCAACTTTCTTCTCATTCTAAAAAAATCTGATAAAACTGAAATGTCAAAAAATTGGCTGTTTCTTGCGAAAAGGGTGAGTGATTAATTATAAAAGGCGACTCTTCGACTTAGCACATAAGGAATAGGTATATGTATTTACAAAAAAAAAAGTACAGGAAAAAACCACACAATGAAAATCAAGAGAACAAATACGTATTGAAGGTAGATGAAAGAAGATGATTCTCACCTCCTTACAATGTATTTAAAAGGGGCGTGGCAATGAAAGCCAGAAACAACTTGAAATGGTTGGGTTTTACCAACTCATACAACACATCAACTAGATATGTGACGATAGCTAACAAAATAGGCATGAAATATACATGAATTTACAAGAAAACAGAAGTGCATATTTTACAAAAACATAACTCCCGCCTGCCAATGGAAGCTATTTATATCTGAATTACAAAAAATTTTTAAAAATTTACAAAATTAAAATAATAATTACTTACTTTAAAACTAATTAAGTACAACATTGGAAAATAATTACATCGATTAAAAATTAGTACCTACATCATTGGTAATTCAACTAAATATATTATATACATTAGGTAGTCTGCTCTAGCACCACATCAGGTTGTTGGCAATGTAACTATGTGAGTTGTAGGCACAACTCGGACTCACTTGGGAGTGTGCACCTTGACTGTACACACTATAGTCTGTTCCAAATAAGAAGTGCAAGCTGCAACCACGCAATACATCAAGAGGCATGATGTTCCGGGGAACTGACAGGGAGGTAAACCACTCAACGCAGCAACAAAAAGCAAACTGGTTATCAATTTTGTTGGTTTAGTGTAGTGCTCAACCTTGTTTGTTTGTGTGAACCCTATGTTTTGCTCCTTAAAAAAGTTTGCACTTCTTATTTGGAACGGACTATAAATTGCCCTTTATTGGGAAACGCCTTTGTAATTCTAGCCAAGGGCCCTCCAGCAACCTGGCTCGTTTGTCGTCTTTCTCAGTTGGACAATTGGGCCAACTTCAAGATGAGGCCTTTCATCTGTCCATTTTACGTGAACTTCAAAGTTGGTTCAAGTAATCTTGAGACCAAACTTTCCAAAAGTCTCCTACATTCCGGGGAACTGACAGGGAGGTAAACCACTCAACGCAGCAACGAAAAGCAAACCAGTTATCAATTTTGTTGGTTTAGTGTAGTGCTCAATCTTGCTTGTTTGTGTGAACCCTATGTTTTGCTCCTTAAAAAAGTTTGCACTTCTTATTTGGAACGGACTATAAATTGCCCTTTATTGGGAAACGCCTTTGTAATTCTAGCCAAGGGCCCTCCAGCGACCTAGCTCGTTCGTTGTCTTTCTCAGTTGTACAATTTGGCAAACTTCAAGATTAGGCCTTTCATCTGTCCATTTTATGTGAACAAGTTGGTTCAAGTAATCTTGAGACCAAACTTTCCAAAAGTCTCCTACATGACTGCGATTCACCTTATTAATGTCGTTATTAACCATGAGCAACCTGCATGAAAAAACTTGTGGTGTGAGTGAGGAACATACAGCTGCACCAAATGGTGATTAGCTGGCAAAATAATTGGTTTCTTAGCGCCTTCAGGGCTTGGAGCATTTTGAAGGCGACTCATTGCTCTCAAAATACTTTCTTTGTCTATGAATGGAGTATATGGCCTCAACCAACTTCGCCTTTTAACCGCCTTATTACTTAGATTTCAATCTCGCAATATCCGCAGCATACACCTCATGCTGAACTATGCGAATCAGCCATTTATCAGCTAAATTTACGTCTTACGCCTCGATTTTAACAGGTACATGCTGTCTGTCACGTTTTAACGACTAGATAGGTAAGTAACTATAATTATGTAGCTAACAAAACAGGCATGAAATATACATGAATTTACAGGAAAACACAAAAGTGCATAAGTATTTTACACAAACATGGCATTTTCATTCATAGTGTACGTGGGTTTATTTTTCCAATTTTATGGCCTTAGAGTAGTGGCCACCACTCCAAAAATTCTAAAAAAATTCCAGTGGTAGAAAATGTACTAAAAAATGTAAAAAAAATCATTGGCCTCTTTCCAGATTTTAGACTCATTTTCACATTGATTTGAAGTTTTCAAAGTAGATTTTGAGGCTCAAAAAAATTGACAAAATTCAGGGTCATTATCTTCAAATATCTTCACCTACATACCAAGTTTAAAATCAATCGACTTACCCCCTAAAGTTGAGCCATTCTAACTAACTATATGCGTATTTACCTGAGGTTGATGGTAGGAAAATCAGGCTTGAAAATCATCGTGAACCGATACTTTTTTTCAACAGAAAAATTATCAAAATTGCAATATTTCTTCCTGATTCACATTATTGATAAATTATTCAAATACTTATACAGCTAGATCTAAAGCTATTTTCGCTTCTTCAGGACACGAAATCGTTACGGTAGCAGTCTGATTATGTCGATCCAGATAAATACATTTCATTTACTTACTTAAGTATGGTACCTACTTACAATACAAGTTCATAAATTTTCCCATGTTTGGCAAAGTAAACGAACAAAGTACTTTCGAAAATTGTACTGCTTATCTCAGTACGTGGGTAACAATAAAAATTGAAGAAAAAAAAACGAAAAACAATTCGATAATTAAATTCAACTAAAAATTCAAATCTTATCTGATCCAATCGCAAAGGGTAATTTTTCATACGCTTTCAAAAATGTATATTTTCAAAGTCCAAAAATTACAGTAGTTTTTCAAACCCCAGCGAACCTAATTTATTGATGATTTCACCGTTGTCGAGTTCACAAAAATAAATACCTACCTCGAGATGATTTCGTCATTTATAATTTGCGTTGATTTTTGTTAAAAGTTGGCTACCTACTTTTGATTTCTGAAACTTTTTTAATTGTAACTTTTCGAACGTAATTTTAATTAATTTTTATACTTCCTAATTTGTTTTCCCCTTGTTTTTCGTCTGTTGTCAATTCATTTTTGCTTTCGAAACTGCTTAATGGATACCTTACTTACTTACTCAATTACTTACTTACCTACCTTCCTACGTTTCTTCTGTACTCGTATTATGTGGACATGGAAGGTTATAATTTCAAGTTGTTAATGAAGCTGACAGAAGTTTGAAAAAATTCACGTCGTCATTCGCTATCGAGTGATTTTTAGTCGTTTGAAAGCTTTCACCTGCAAAAACCCTTTCATTTTCACCCCCTCAGTACTCAACACCGTTAAAAATCCCTAATAAAATAATTTGTGGTTTGAAAAATAGCAAAAAAAAAGCCACCTTACAATGCGTAAAACAACTTCGATTCTCAAGAAATACGAGTCAATTGATTTTATGCAGATTTTAAATAACACCAACCGCAGATTAAATGCATTTGATTTTCCTTTTTTTTTAAGAGGTTGCAAAACAGGGAATTGTAAAGTAAAAATTTCACCCAACTGGCGAACTTTGTACGCCGTTATCGTAAAATTTACCAGCACGTGAATGTCGTTTCCCTTCAGCCTTGTCTGGTTGGCACGTTCGAGGGAAAAAAAACTTCCAACTTCCGTTACGTATAATATTTCGAGCCACAGGCAGACAGAAAAAGAGGGTGAAAAAGGGCCAAGGGGGTGAAACAAAGAGACAAAAATTAGCCGAGAAATGCGATATTAAGAAAATTGAAATTTGCATGTCGTAATTAAAGCGTAATTCAAAAGATTCACTTCTTCCTTTTTGCAGCCAAAAGCCACAAACATGTAGCCACTTCCTTCACGCGTTCGCTTATTAATGGCTTTTAAAGATAACGACGAAACGATGGAGGTGGCGGGCGGCGGGGCTGGCGCTGGTTAAAATGCAGAACCTCCGCATCCAGTAGTTCGCCTTTTGTTTCAAAATAAGGCAAACGTATTAAAAACTTGTCACATTATGCTGCAGAAACACGCATTATATGGTACTATGTAGTGTTTAATACAGTCGTATAGTCGTTATACTCGCTGTAATCGCAAAATACATACAACGCAGGGGGACTTGGAGGAAAAAAACCACAGAAGAGAAGGAGCAAAGCAGCAGAGATGTGAGGTAACTCTACCGTTATCTGCTTGTTTTACACAATGCTGCATACAAATTTGTATACAGCTCGAGTAAAATAAAATAAGGAAAAAAAAAGATGGAGAGAAAAGCAAAAGAAGTGGGTATTCAATTTACGAGATTACACAATTGAAAAAGTAAATAAAGCTCGCAAGCTTTAAGCGAAACGATCATTTTTTATTGGAATCAATCTATATAGCGAAGTGATATTTTTTCATCCAAGACGTCCCCTCCCCCCTCCCCTGCTGCCTTGTTGCAGTATCTCTTCGTTAATGAAGCCATTTCTGTAGGATGCTGAACCAAAGGTAGGTAAGGTATCCCGGTATACCATAAAATACTCACTCAGATAAACGAAAAACCCACCACACACGTTGAAAAATAACTTAAACCTTCGGTTCGTATAAATGTCCCGGCTACTTTGCGACGACCGCGACCGAATAATTGTACCAGAAAGGGACAATATGTACTTAGCTTGGTCGACGTCGTATAAGAGTGGCGGAATTTGCTCAAACGCTGCGTTCCTCCTCCCCCGCTCTCCCGGAGCTGTTTCTCTTTATACTTTGGTCGTCGTAGTATAGTATAATACTCTCCCAGCGCAATATTTACCGAATAAATTCTTCGCTTTATTTTCACACGCAGGTTATATTCGAAAATTTCGCAAAAATGAGGTAATTTATTAAAACCGTCCTCGTTGCTCGTTGCTCGTGGCTCGAGCTCAGGCTAGGGCTCGACCAGTCGTACAGTTTCTTTGCTCGTTACGTAATTGCTTTTATCTTTGTTTATTAGATAGTTTTATTTAAATTTATCAGCGGGTTTCGCTGCCGCCTTTCGCACCTCTTTCGCCTCCGGTCCTGCCTGTCTCCCCGATCCGGCCACGTTTCGTCGACCAACTTAGCCGAAATATGAACTATAAATCATTTACTCCGGGTTAATTTTGTTTCACTACTGTTGAAACCATTAAAAAGCTACCGTTTTCTTCGGCTCGCTATGAACTGTAAATTAATTTCGGTGCCTCTTTTTTCTTTTTTTTGGAGGGAAAAATTTTGTTTTTGTTTTGTTTTTCTTATTCGCCTTAGGTGTGAATAAAGGAAAGGGGAGGGGGTGAAGGTATTAGTTGGTGATTTAGGTCTGCTTTTGTGTATTTATTTGTGCAGGTAGAATTGTAATTGTATTTATTTTGAACTTAGTTCAAATTCTGACGTGGCATGTTCGTGGAAGATTAGGTTCATTTTTGGCTTGGATGGAACTTTTTAGAGCAATTTGAAATTCTTGCAGGAAATTGAAAACATGTCGGAGACTTCAGAATGACTCGAAAGTGGGCATCATTTTGATATAGTCGGAAACGGATTGATTACTTAAGGGAGAGAAGGAAATGTTTGATTTCCTACTCAGTGAGGTTTTGAATTATTCCTTACGTGGGGAATAATTGCCTATTGCCAGCTAGCTCAGAAGGCTGTAATCTATCATTTCAACTATACACATTCAATGTTTATAATTATAAATAAAAACGCTGTTTTACTTATACTATATATTTACACTATTTACAAATTGTCATAAACATACATCGTGTGCAATTATGTTTTCACATAGCATTTGACTGAATGATGTTTGGAGATGTAAATGACTTAACTCTACCTATTGTGAGAAAGCCTGCTAAGAGATCTGTAATCTTACCAGCATTACAACTTCATCCATGCCACTCGCAGGTGGAATAGGACATGCGAATAATATACCTATTAGGCACCTGATTATATTACGAGGTATTCATCTAATTAAGGTCATTGCACTAGACATTTTAGTCAGACGTACAATGACACAAAAAACACTTATAATTAAATAGTATACACATATTACTACTTACAGAACACTATACGCTTTTTTCCATCTCTATCGGTGGCCTACCCAATACTAAAGGCATCGATGGAACTTAACTAAACGAGACTGCATGTAGCACTTTGCATAATCCGAATATGCCGCGGAACATAACGAACTACCAAAAAAGTTACTATTTATCGATCACAGGATCGATCTAACAATTAAAACAATTTAAATTACCTCGCTAGAAGAGGGTACAAATAACCATCACTTGATTGTGGACTCCCTTGGGGGCGCATCCACGATCCGTTATATTAACAGGCGACAAGGAACCAGCTAATGCGTATTGCCAAAACCAAGTAATTGCGAAAATACAACTTTACCTTATGAATAAGGAAACAACCTACAGGTACCCTTGAAGAAATGCAACTGAAGATTTCTCTGAAGAAATCGCTAATATAAAGAGTACATGGCAGCGAGATCCAACCCCTAAAGGGTGGTGGTATATGCGTAATTCATGAGAATTGCTATGTACAAGTACAGAGCTAATAAATAATATTTTTAAACCCTATCTTCGATCATAAATGTCATCATGACGCGAGCCGCGAGATCATTGATTAATTGACCTGACACGGGGGGTGGAATGCCGCCACATACGTCGCTAACTAAAGACATCATAAATCTGTCATTCTATCGTCCTTGTCGCGAACTCTCTAATAAAGGGGGTTCGGACAACGACCTGACGTCATGTATGTAAAGTACAGAAGAATGCACGATTTCTACTATTTCTAAATAATTTACACACGTTCCCAATATTTTCAATATAAGGGGTCAGTAAAATATACACTACCTTCGGCAGTGGGGCCAATCTGCCCTATGTCAATTTGGTTGGAAGGATTGAAATTCATTGGTTACATTCATCGATTTCTTTTGATCGAAAAAAGAATTACAAAAAGTTGAAAATTCGCCATGAAAGCTCTTTTAAACTTTTTGAATTTTTGAGAAAGTGACCAAAAATTCTAAAATTGACTTTGGTTTCTGAAATTTCGATTACGAGGATTTTGGATGGATCGTGAAAAAAATGTGGAGGATTTTGGCCACCCACATTCAGTGGAGATTTTTGTGCTGAGTTGAAAATCCCTCAAAAAAATATTTAGCTCCGGAGGTGCTCCTGGAGGGAAGATATGGGCTCTCAAAGAGGGGGTATTTTCGAAAAAATCGTGATTTTTCTGCTATACGAGTACATTGCTGTTTTTTAACCTGTTTTGGAAAAAATTGTCCTGTTTAAGAAGCTGTTATTTGAGATTCTGAGTCGACCTAGGTCTTCGCCATAAAAATCCAAGACCATTTTTAGGGTTCTACTAATCGTCTGAAAAATTTTATGTATTTTTGAATTCGAGTTTTGAAAAAATTTTCTCCTGAAATATTTGCATTGATGATGCCAAAATATCGAGAGATGTCACTTCTGAAACTGGGGAATTATTTTAATTGGTCATTATTACAAAAATTTTGAAATATTGAGAAAAACAGGCAAAAAAATTATCAAATTTTCTCGTTTTTTTTTTAAATTTGAACTAAGTATGAAATAAATGTATACTTTTTGGCTATTTTTCTCAATATTTTGAAATTTGCAATAATGACTAAAAAACTGGCACTACTACATTTCAAAAATGATTCCCAGTTTTAAAAATCATATCTTTTGATGTTTTAGCATAAATAATGCGAAATGTTTAGGACTTGGTAGGATCATTAAATTAGTCTAAGATTTTGATGGCAATGACCTGCATGGGTGAATACAGCATTAAGTACCTACCATCTTTTGGAACCGGGTCATTTTTCCGAAAGTAGGTTGTGCAGGGACTAGAGCGAAAAAACCGTGATTTCTTCAAAAATGCCTCCTCTTTGAGGTCCCATATCTTCTCTCCAAGGCACTTCCCGAGCTGAAAAAATTTCTGAGTGTCATTGAACTCAACCCTCCTTTTTAGTGTGAAGTATTGAAAAAAAAATCCAAAAGATCTTGAAAAATTACTTACCTACCTACCTACTTACCTAATAGCAATAGCTGCTTTGACTCGAATTTTCAAGATTATTGGATATGATTACCTGAGGAGCTATTTGTGTTTGTTTTTGTGATATTTTTGATGGCAGACGTCAATTTTTTAGCTTCAAGTTTTGCCTACTAAGACATCTGTGTACTTAGCTAAAATTTTTACTCTATAGCAGAGACTATGATCTCAATTGATTAATTTTTGTGTTAGATAAGCATTTGAAATGAAAGCTAAATTTTGTGCTATTAATTTCGCGCTATGCATTTTCCCTACTATCAATTTTGCGCTTTAATTTTCCCTGCTATTAATTTTTGGCATTATTAATTTTCACACTATGAATTTTGCACAATGAATTTTCCCGTCACCAACGGGGTGTCGCGGGGTATACTACTTACTTTTAATTCATTCCTAACTCTGGCTCGGATATTCTTTCCTTGAAGAACCCTAAATATGCGCTCAAATATTCCCTAAAAATAATTTCCCAAATATGCTCTAAAACCAATATGAGTATTCCCTAATGATATGGGTGTTTTTAGTAGGCGATTTTACAAATACTAGATATAATAGTAGAATACCATTAATTCACATAGAAAATGCAAGACAAGAGCGCTTCATTTTACATAATTATTATAGAACTAAAAAATCAGTAAGAAATTCAAACTTCATAAATATGTACCTACTTATTATTCATTATCTTTAAAATTGATTTTAACGCAAAATTTCAAGCTATTTTGAGTAAAACATTAAAATTGGAATGCTTTTTTATCAATTTTTTATTGTAGTACCTAGAGAACTAAAAACTGAACGCACTGTGGTCTGCGACTAAATTGATCATTATCAACATTTAGATAATTCTTAAATTGATAAGTGATAACACATACTAAGTTCATAAATCATCATAGTCTTTGGTGCTCCTTGGCATCCCATAAAACATTATCACTTTCTGCAATCAAACAAAATACTCTAATGAATTTGGTCAAATCTTGACATGTGTGATAGATTTTAGAAGGACTTACTGGCCAAACCTGTAAAGCAGTTTTGTTCCATCTTCTGAATCAATTTTTATTGTAATGGTTTTCAGTTTCATTTAGATGAACCAATTATAGTCTTTGGCTAGATCTCACTTATTATCTAGCTTCTCAACTTGTAATCCACAGTTCAAACACATGATCTGGCTTAAGTGTCTAAATAAAATCCTGCTGCAGCCATCTCTTCTACAGTTGTAAATGATTCAGAGCGCCATTTGGTGGGAAATGTTTTTAAACAACTCCGTTTGTCAGATACCTACATCTAATCTGTTATGGTTTAATGGAATGCTGTTGTCCTGTACAGAAAAATATGTGCTTGAAAATGTTTCTCCAATACATACTTGTAATCTGCAGTTCAAACACATGATCTGGTTTGTTAATCAGAGAAATAAAATCCTGCTGCAGCTGTCTCTTCTACAGTTGTAAATGATTTTAGAGTGCCATTTGGTCATGGTGGGAAATGTTTTTAAACTACTCTGTTTGTCAGATAGGTATATCTAAGTTTGATCTAATCCACTATGGTTTAATGGAATTCTGTTGGTCCTGTACAGAAAAATCTGTGCTTGAAAATGTTTGTTTGCCCAATACATTGAAATAGAGTGCATTTCATCAAAAAAATGATATTATTCTCCAAACCAAAAGTAGCTAAACAAAGTTGCCAACTTATCACATTTTTGCCTTGCATGGACATAAAAAATTGCACAACTCATTGTCAGCTAGCCCTTTTATTGAGTTTTAAATGCAGCTATTTAATTTTGATACCATGTTGAAACTTGAAAATCATTCTGATCGAATGATCTCACCCAAAATATCCTTCTTGAGTAGTATCCAATAAAATAAAAATTTAATTTTAGCCTGCACCAGCGCATATTCTTTCACATTATTTTTGTAATGAAGCCAGGTTATCTGTAACCCATTCAGATATTGAGCAAACAGACAAAAATACCAACCATTGGTGAACATGATAATCTATCCAATTCTTCTACTTTCAAATTACTAGTTCCTTCAAGTATCTGAGAAACATTCAATGACCATCCACTTTTTAGTTATACAGACATTCTCATACGCAAAATTATCCCACTGGTGACCTACGTCGCTAACTCTGTTGATTTTAAACTGTGAACAAATGCATCTGCACATGCATCAGGAAATGTGTGTGTGTATTTTGTTGTTAGTAGGCGGATTAGTGGTAGTACTGGAGGTGTTTACTGTTTATAGGTACATGCATCAATTCCTGAGACACAAGAAAATGCATTTGTTCACAGTTTGAAATCAACAGAGTTGACGACATAACCAGTTGGAGAATTTTGCATATGAGTAACTGTCTATATAAATAACTAGAAGGTTGATATTGATGACGTTTCTACCTAGCAGTAAAACAAGAAGATGTTTGTCTTTCATCACTTGACTATTGACTATGGTGCGGTATAAAAGTAGTAGTTGCAACAGAGAATTAAAATAAAGAAAAAACTTACTTACAAGTTGGCTAACACTAATTATTTGAACTTTAATGTTTGAATCTATTCTTCATGGTGTACCCAATTCCAGGCAATGTGAAGCACCATTGGTGCCCCGTTTGGCCAAATTGGGCTAGTAGGTTAACATACAATGTGTTACTGTTGCCTGCTTCACGATACAGTTGACCCAGTATTGTACTGAGCGCTCCATTTTCTTCTATACAGTTGAAAAGACTCCATTCATCAGATACATGATACATCTATTCCATTATGGTTTAATGGAATGCTGTTGTCCTGTACAGAATAATCTGTGCTTGAAAATGTTTGTTTGTCTAATGCATCAAATAGCATTTAGATGAATCAATATAATCTTTGGCCAGATCACACTTATTACCTAGCTTCTTGACTTGTAATCTGCAGTTCAAACACATGATCTGCCTTGTTATAAGTATCTGAGAAATAAAATCCTGCTGCAGCCATCTCTTCTACAGTTGTAAATGATTTAGAGCGTCATTTGGTGGGAAATGTTTTTAAACGACTCCGTTTGTCAGATACTTACATCTATGTAATCTGTTATGGTTTAATGGATGGCTGTTGGTCCTATACAGAAAAATCTGTGCTTGGAAATGTTTATTTGTCTGGTACATTAAATAGCATTTAGATGAATCAATAATGATCTTTGGCTGGATCGCACTTATTTTCTAGCTTCTTAACTTGTAATCCACATTTCAAATTTATGATCTAGTTTGTTATACTTATAGGAGAAATAAAATCCCGCTGCAGCCATCTCTTCTACAGTGTTGTAAAAAATTTAGAGCGCCACTTGGTAGGAAATGTTTTCAAACAACTCCGTTCATTGGGTAGATGTAATCTTTTTAATGGTTTGATGGAATGCTGTTGTCCTGTACCTACAGAAAAATCTGTGCTTGAAAACTTTGTTGCCTAATTTTCTCAGTAAAGTAAAGTACCTACTAAATACTTCTCCACTATATTATGATTTAATTTGAATAGAACTGGTGAAGCATGGATTATACATATACATATACTCCATAGAGTACTAAATTTCATTGTTGCTGACAAATCTTTAAAATATGTTATCAAGATATTCTCCAATATCACTTCTCTCCCAATACCTTGGCAAGTTTTCCATGCAAGGAATGAATTGTACGCATTTCTGTATCTGTTCTCAGATTTATTAGGTACCTAGATAATTCCTGTGGAACTTTGTCACCTGGATTACAAATTTCCAATGATGTGCAGGTGTTTTGATGCTCATTGCTGGATTTGGATTTCTTCATTACACCAATATATGAACAACTCATAGTAATAAAGCACAAATAATACTAATACTTATTCCACAATTGAATATTACTAGTAAAACAAACACAAACAGTAACTATTGGCACAATTCAGTGGCAGAACGAAGGGGAGAAAACTGGGACAATTCCTCCCCCCTCCCTAACTGAGATTATTTTCGTTCTCAACTCTGAATAGACCTAAGCTAGCTATAAGAAAAAATCAAGTATCCACCAAAAGTACCTATACAGTATACACTGCATCAAAATTTCAAAAGCCAACTGAATTTTGTGTGCCGCAACAATTCTCTAGCTCAACTGATTACTTTTTGTCTGTTGGACTGCAGACTAAGGCTGTTGTTATCAATTCATCGTGGAAATTTTCATTTCAACAGTCTGAAAAAATCAGATTTTTGAACAATTCGATGTCATCAAAACTTTGAGCTTTAATTATTACAGCCTCGGATAAAAAATGATAATTAAAAAATAATGTTAGTTTGAATGGTGACATTATCATAACATTGGTAACTTCAGCGATAGCGTAATCAATTATCATGGAAAATTTATTCCAGTAATCAGAATAATAGATGAACAAACCGTGCATTCAAATACTGATGGAATCAAAATGCAGAAATAATACATTACCATAGAAATTTTCATTCCAATACTATAATATATCGGTGACCAGTTTTGGGAATTCTGAACATCTACATATTGTTTTGCTTGATGTTTTCAAAGAACACAATTACCAAGTAAAGCATTTTCTGGTGTATTTGAGCAATGGTCAAATCAACGACATACACTCGTTACACAATAATCTCAGTTCTGAGTTCATCTTGATTATCCTAAATTCATTTTTATACTTTAGTGCAGGCAAGTTTTACGCATAAAATTGTTCAAAGTATGAGAAAAATGGCATCAATGCGAAATTTGGGATATTTGTTAAGATAGGCAAATCCCCTCGTAAATTTAGTTTTTTGAGAATTTTTCAGAAATAAATTGTAGAAATTATCCATGTTTGGAGTCTTTGGATCGAAAATTTGAGGAGCTTTCCAGCGACACATGACAAAACTCGATTTCTCCAAAATTGTTCCTCAAATTAATTTGAGTAGATTCTTCAAAAAATGATGTAAACAAATTTTTAAAATCAAATTAGTGATGTTTGAGCTCGTTGGGCGTGGTATTTCAACGTCATTGCAATTGTAAAAGGTAGGTTAATAATTCTCTTGTGGGACCCTCTCCTCAAATTTGAGGAAAACACTCAATATCTCTGAGTTACTTGGAAAAGTACTCGTGGTTGATCTTTTTGAATACTGAATTACAATTAACGCCGCGTCGTTGCGATGATTCGAGCTGAAAAATTTTCAAATGGGACCCTCTCCTCAAATTTGAAAATTTCCAAAATTTTTGTTTTTTTTTCTCAAATATGATAAGAGGGTCCCATATGAGAATTATTCACCCAACTTGTATAATTACAATGGTGTTGGAATTTCACGTCTAACGGGACTAGATACGACTAATTTATTTAAAAAAATTTTTTAGGTACTTCATTTTTTGAGAAATTTACTCAAATTTAAGGGGAAATTTGAAAGAAATCTGATTTTTGCCACGCATCGTTGGAAAGCTCTTCAAATTTGCGATCTAAAGAGCCCAAAAATGTATACTTTCTACCTCTAGATTCTAAAAAAACCTCAAAAAACTGAATTTATGAGAGGATTTTCCCCCCATGGGAGCTGAGTGGCTCACCTAGAGTTGGAAAAAATTAATATGATACGTATTAAACTTTTCTCAACAAGTATTCCAAATTTCGCATTGATTCCAATTTTTTTCATACCTACTTTTGCATTATTCGCCTGCACTGCTCACAAAACCACTCAACTTGTCGCCAAATTTCCAGAACATAACACGACAAGAAACACACATTCTCCAAACTACATACCATAATCTTATCACGACAAAGAACAGGAAAAAAATACCCAACACGGAAGTAATCGAATACCCCGGATACATATCAACAGCCCTTCTTATAATAATTGGCTTACAGCTTCCTCGTCATCTCCCCCATAATACAGTATTACAACAAGCGCGAGACGAATTTAAAATATGTAAATGGCTGTATGATAGTTGAAAAGCGTATAGTTAGTTCGCCATACAAGCTACGAGAATATGAAATTAAAAATGACGACCGAGATCTGAAAGCGTAAAGAATGAATTAGCGATTCGGTGAAACGTTGTTTCGATACCGAAGGGGTAACGTTTTGTATTCGCGTACCGGAAAATGAGTTTTCTTTTGGATGTTTCGAAATGTTTTCGGAGGAAATTTCGCGCTACAAAAGCTCCTCTACACGTTGCTCCTTCCACTCTTTCACAACATCTGCGGAAATCTCGCGAGCTCAAACGTTCCAGTTTCGGATTTAACGCAGAAAATACATTGTAATTGAACTTTTTTCTTCCCCGGTTACTTCTCCTTTGAATTTTACCAGGCATCAGGGAGAACATCTACCTATACAAGTGATCAGAATTATTCTTCTTTTAATTTACACAGCACCAGGAGTCGAATTATACTAACTCGCCTCGTATTAAAGTAGATAACCGAAAAAACCACCCCTTTAGAATAAAAACGTAACACTATTTGAAGTAATTCTAGCGGAAATGTCGTCACAGGGTTAAACTATTTCCATCTCTCCTCCTCTCCCCATATTTAGCCCAATTTTCCATTTCTTTCAGTAACACACGCACACATCTTACGCCCCGACCAATATTCAAAACATTACCGCTTTGTAAAAAAAAAAAAAGAGGAAACTTTTTTCCTCAAAATTAGTTCAACCAGAATAACAGATTTTCGTGATTCAATTCCGCCGCCAATTCCCAGTTTCATTCTCGACTCATATCGAATATTGCCTTCCCTTCGACTCACCTCCCTTGCGGCCATTTCTTCACCGCTGCCTTATTTTTTTTCATTTATATTTTCGACGCGTTTCGTTAAAATACGTTCTGTACTCGAAACAGGTAAACGCGAAAAGAAATTGTTTGACGTATATTTTTGCTTCACAGTTCCCACTCCTCTCTCGTCTCTGTTTCACCAATCCGATCGTAAGTCATTTGGCAATTGCTTCGCTATTTTTCATTTTCATTGAGCATAAGCCGAGCAAGTCGAGCGGCCGGATTGATGACGTGCCTCGATGTGTCAATCAGTACTTAAGATTTTCCTTGTTAGTTTCATCCGCTATGTCATATCTTTCTCGCCTCTCTCTCTTTTTTCCCCTTTTTTCATCCACTTTATATTCTCACGTTTGTTAACCAAAGTGCCAGCACTGCTACTATTCTCATCTTCGGGCTACCCCTCCCCCCTCCTCTTCCCCTCCCTTCGTCTCCCAAGACTTTCCCATCGTACTCGTATCGAAATATTAAATTGATTTGCGCCGATATATAGGTACCTAAACTTCTTATACGAGGCCTCAATACATAGAATGATAACGATCGCGACTCCTCCTGGCGCAGAACTCTCCTTTCATAAAAATACCTCATCTTCGCGAAGCTTTTAATAATTTGCGGTGTTTGAAGCGTAGGTACCTACCTGCCTTCTACGGTGTGCTTTCGTACGCGTATTTTGCACGTCACTTGACAACTTTCAAAAGTATTAACTTTCGTTATACATACCAGCGAGCCTGAAATTCGCGCCATGCTAAAACGAGACGTTGATAAGTCATTTTCTTCTCTCGCTCTCACTCTTCGGTTCGGCTCGGCTCAGCTTCTCATCTCTTCCTGTATATGCCTCATCTCGTCGAGGCTGGTTTGTTGTATTATCTCACGCGCGGTAATTCCATTATAACCATTCGTTGTATTTCATATTATTCGCGCGACGACGTCGATCTTTCGTCGAGCCGCACGTTCGTTGACGTCATCGTCATCGTAGCGATAAAACTTTACAGCACGAGCCCGAATAACACGCATCAAAGTAGTTGAAAAGTGAAATACAGGCGCGTTAATTACCTCAATTTGAGCGAAAATTATCGCCCAAACACCCTCGTAATATCGGATGATTTGTTTAATTACAGCTCTCTCTCTTTCGGGTGTCTTGTGGAGTAGAATGGCAGGTTGGTTGGGTGATTTGTTCGCTTTCGTTACTCCTACGTATTCTTAAAGGTTTCTTTGAAAGTTTAAATGAGGGGGGGGAGAATTAACATGGATCTAGATGGTGTCTTTAATTTTTGGTAGCATGTTTGGCGAAATTCATCGAGATGAGTTTTAAGTTTGTGCTGTCGAAGTTGATTTTTCGTTTTTTTGCGAATTTTTGAAAATGATTGAAAAGGGCCATTGATATACTATATATTTTTTTCCAAAATAGTTGAAAGTTGATATTAAAATCAGAAGATCGGTTTCCCTGCTGAAATCGAGCGTCCTTTCTCATGCTGAGATTTTTTTTACATTTTTACAGTTGGCCCCTCGATTTATCATTTTGTCAAGGTTTACAGTAAATTTCTGCAAAAATGATAAATTTTGGATTTTTTTTGAAAAATTTGTGAAAATTACACTGACATTTTTTCGCGCTCAATTGAAAGGAAATGTATTTTTTATGGGCTATCTTTCCCAACTGTTTTCATTGATTGAAATTTTGATTTTGAATGTTCATAGAAACGTTTTTGGATTTTTTTTAAAAAAAGCGACAACATTCAAAGTCTGATTTTTTCTGGAAACGAAAATTTTTAGCATGAAAAATCGTTAACAAAATCACATACAAATAGATAGCATGATTTTCAATCTTTTAAATTTTAGTGAATAGTTCAGGACGAGTTCATTCAGACAAAATTTGACGATACATAGCAAAAAATTTAGGTCAAATTTACTCGTATTATCAGAAGAAAAAAGTTACTTACTACATAAATCTAAAAACCATGCAAAATAACCAACTGGGCCAAAGAGGAAAAATCGAAAATTTTAGATGTTGGAAAGCTGAAATTTGGTATGTCCCCCTCCCTCCTACCTCTTATCTATCTTAAATCAAGTGCATTTATATATATGCAATTTTGAAGCCCCTTTGAGCAGTTCTTTTGAGCCTCCTTGCATTTTTTTGGAAACCACTGCAGTGTTTACAAATTGAATTGAAAATCTTTAAATAGGTAGTGTATATTATCGGTCAAGTTATGTCAATGTTCACTTGGCCAGATCATTGTAACATAAAGTGTTTCAAGATGCTCCAGAACGGCTTGAAACTATCTCCAGTCGACATAACAGGTAGAAAAAAATGTATATATCGAATTCCAACTTTCTCCTTACGAGAGAGATATCCAAATCGTCGGAAAAATTTGCAGATTGAAGAAATCTGGTTGGAGATGGAATAAAAAAATCTAATCGTCAAAATATCAGGTGTTATAAGTTCATCCTTAGAGCATTGATAAAATTGTAAATATCCAATTTGAGCCAGAGAAGGCAGAAAAAAATCGATATTTCATTAAGATGAGCGTGAGCTGGAAGGCTAAGATTTGGTGTGTGTCCTGTTATTGACCCCCCCCCCTCCTCCCTCAAACATCGGTTGAAAACAGTTTTCAGATGCTTTGAGAACGTTTGAAACTTAGAGATAGATTTTTGAAATTCAAAATTTTCATGAAATTTTGCACAATGAAATTGTAAATTGTAAAATTCGTTCTACGCATGTCCTATTCTCGACTATGTCAGGTATACCTATAGGCTCAACGTGATTTTAAACCGTTGATGAAGCTTCCAGCCACATTTTGGGTATACTGAATTTTATTTTTTCAACTTGACTATGTAAAATTTTATGAAATTTCGTTGCACAAAAAACTGCAGAGGAGGTTTAAAAACTACTCAAAATTTTTCAAAACCATTTCCAATCGATTTTGTGAATTAAAAATAGGATGCATATCGAATTTCACTTTTCTAGCTTTATTGGGTAAAATTTGGTAAGAATCCGAGAAGCATACTTTTTTTAATGATATTTACAACTAAGTATAAACTTTTCATGGAGAGATTCGCAGAACTATGGGAGAACAGAACCTCAGAATTTCGGTTAAAAAGGTAAAAAAAAAAAATGTCCAACATCGAGTAACATATCCTTTCATAGGTTTTCGAGGGCGCTGAATAATATAAACTCAAATTTTTGATTTTGCCTCCCCCGCGCCTCTATTGACCTCACAAATTGACTGAAAATTGAAAAACTCGAGTGAAAAGTGGTTTATTAATTAGTGTTTCAGAGGTGCTGAATTTCAATCATGGATATATAGATAAAGATATGTTTTGTTTTGTGTTTCTATTTTATAACAAAGACTTCTTTTCATGGAGTTTTTCCAAGTTTTATCTTTTTTATCGTTTTAATGTATCAAAATGTGAATAAGTGGGCAGTAGGTACAATTTTATTCCAATTCGGCGTTAGTTAATGAAAATAAATGTTTACTTACTTTTGTACAAGAGTGCAAGTCTGACAAAGTCTATCGTTCTCGGGAATCTCCTCTTTGATCAAAATTTGATCAAATCGACTTGGAAATGCTTTCGAATTGTTTTGAGTAGGTACCTAGTTTTAGAGCCTTGAGCAGATTGCTGAACGTTGAAATTTCCACATAAGTTCACGTAATGAAGTTTAAAAGTTTAAATTCACTTTGCACCCCAATTATAATATTCTGAGTCGATTGTAGGTGGTTTTAAGCTATTCTGGAGCCTCCAGCTATGTTTTGGAAGTTCCAGATTTTCTAACAATGCCATGAAAACCGTCCAAATTCACTTCAGCTCATAGGTATAAACGCGATTGATGCTCGTTAGTGACTAAATTCACCAATTGCAAACTAATTTTCCAAATTATGCGTTTTTGAACTGGCAGAAACCAATTCAGGAAAAACTGTGTACGTAATTGGTCAAGGAGGTCGCTAATAAGAAACATTCGGGTTTATATGGCTCGAAATTGATTTGGACAAATTTTAGATTTTTTTCAAAAATCTGGATTTTCCCAAATTTGGCTGAAGGCTACAAAAACGGCTTGAAACCACTTTCATTTTACTCAAAATTCTGAAATCAGCGTATAGGTAACGCGAATAATTCAACTTTCCAACTTCATTGGGTAAAATTTTATAAAAATTTCAGCTTCCAAAAATCTGTTGGATGCTCTAGAACTGCTCAAAACAGTTCGAAACAGTTTTCCATCGATTCGAAGAGGGAGGGAGGGGTCAGAAATAGGGTAACTACCAAATTTTAGCGTTCCGTTCTCAGTCGATTTGGTAAGATTTTTATTTTTCCCTGAAATACGCCGACTCAAACGTAAAAAACCTTTAGATTTAACTAATTAATTGACACATATGTAGATAACCCCAATACCTAGGTTAGAAACATATTAAATGATTACCGTGACACGGGGTAGTTTCGGCCACTTTTCGGGGTTTTTTCTCCACAGACCCTGCAATTTTGGGGAAGGGGGGCTGAAAATTCAAACTTAAGATACTTCTAACACCTATTAATGAATGACGTTGTTACATTTTACTCACCTCAATTACTCTGCTCCTGACATTCATTTGAATAGTGGCCGGAATTACCCCTCAAAACGGGGGAATTCCGGCCACCTTACTGTTTTTTCGAATAATTGAAAAAATGATACCACCATCTTACTGGAAATTTAATTTCCAACAAAAAGGTATCATCACTTTTTGCCTATCTTCAATCCCATGGACGCTATTGTCGCTATTCAAAGAATTCTTGACTTCATTTTTTTTTTAGGAAAATTTTTTCATTTTTTCTTGAAATTGATATTTCTCCTCCAGTTTTGAAGATACCAAAAATATGCCAAGAACCTTTTTTGTAGGAAATTAAATTTCCTACAAAATGGTTTTTACACATTTTCGATATCTTCAAAATTGAAAGAGCTGAGAAGAAAAAAAGGAAAAAAATGTACAAAATCTTACTATGACTTTTTTATAAAGAATAGCCGTAAAAATCGCAAAAGTCAATTAATCGGGATGTTTTTTTCGCTAAAAGTTACTAGAATATTGGGCGTTCAACTGTACCTCCTTCATTTATTCCAAAACTTTTTTCAAAATATATTCCCAAACAAAGTTATTTCCATTATCTAAATTATCAAAATATGAACATCAAAACATCATGATCCATAGAACGTATAAATAAAATAGATTTGGTTATCATAGCACATAGATATACTATTTAAGATCTCCTCTTTCGATTGCAACCTGTGGCAAGTTCGTAACACCAACAGTAGGAGCTCTAGTGCAAGAATTAGTTGGAAAAACAGGAATGGCCGGAATTACCCCGGGTGTCCGAAATTACCCCAGATGACGGTACCAAAAAAAAAAAAATTTCCCATTTTTGGCTCAAATTTCATTTTCAAAAAGTTCCAAAAATCGATAATTACACTTCAAAAAATGAAATTTTGGCCTGTGATGTATTTTTTCATGCTCTTTTGAAGCGATGATAGCTTTCAAGCAGCTGTATTGCTGCCATAACGTATTAGGACAGTAGGTAAGTACTTCGGTTGTGAATGTTGTATGAAGTAAATAAGAAGAATCATCTTCACTTACATAAATTGTGTAGTTCGAACACCTAAACATCATTTTTTAAATTTTTCGTAAGCTTTCTTATAGATTTTATTCGATGCTTTTGGTAACAATTCCTGGTAAACTTTTTTAGCCGCAGTCTTCATTTTCGGCGGTGTTTGATTTTCATACACCACCAGTTCATTGTCTTCATTGTTTTCCATGCCTATTTTTTTAATCCGATAATTCATATAATTTCAAAAAAATTCGCACATTTACTAAATTAATATTAAATCACAATCACATTCACAATTTATTTACCGCAAATTGTACGAGCCGCGGTTGGTTAATAAAAGTAAATTGTTACTTACTTTTTTAGATACGAGGTACTCGTGTAAGAGTGCAATAGTCTAATATACAGTTGGTTTATTATCGTGGGATCTCTTTCACACTCAAATTTTGGTCAAATCGATTTGGGAATGTTTAAATGTTTTCTAATTGTTTTGATTAGGTAGTTTTAGAGCCTTGAGCAGATTTTTGAACGTTGAAATTTCCACATTATTTCACCTAATGAAGTTGAAACGTTGAAATTCACTTTGTACCCCAACTTTAATATTCTGAGTTGATCGTAAGTGGTTTAAAGCTGTTCTGGAGCCTTCAGCTATGTTTTGAAAGTTCCAGATTTTCGAAAAGTGCCATGAAAATTGGTTTCTACCATGGTAGAAACCGGTCAAGTAGATCACAAATAAGAAACGTTCGGGTTTATATGGCCTGAAATTAAATTAGGCGGATTTTAGAATTTTTTTCAAAAATTTTGATTTTCCCAAATTTGGCTGGAGGCTTCAAAAACAGCTTGAAACCACTTTCAGTGTACTCAAAATTCTGAAATTAAAGTATAATGGTATTTTATCCTACTAGTAAAATAAAGTGATTTTTGACGATTTTTGAGGTATATTTCCCGAGCAGAGCGAGGGAAGTAATTAAAAGTCGTCGAAAATCACTTCATTTCACTAGTTGAATAACATATTTTATCCAAACGTGGAAATAAAAAGCGCATGTTTTATTCTACTAGTAGGATAAAGTAAATTTTTGCTTTCCAGCTTCATTGGAAAAAATTTTGTGAAAATTTCACTTTCCAAAAGTCTACTGGATGCTCTAGAACCGCTGAAATCGGTTCGAAACCATTTTCAATCGATTCGAGGAGGGGGTGGGTCAGAAATAGAGTTCACACCAAATTTTAGCATTCCCGGTCGATTTGGTATAAGTCTAGTTCAAACATAAATTCAAGTTCTTTTTTTTTTGAAAGAACTAGGAAAGGACATTAATATGCTTACTGTAGACATTTTTTTATTACGGTTTTCGAAGATGAAGCACCTGATTGACCAACGTTTATTCTAGAGATCAAATTTGAAAATTAAATTTTTAATATCTTATTTTCAAAAATGATGACGGGTTCAATCCCTTGAATCCTCAAAAAAAGGATTTTTTATAAAAGCCTGATAACTGATAAGGGAAGCATCCCCACTGGAAAAATTTTTTTGAAGCTGAAAGTGCTAAATCGTAACATTATGCCAAAGTTACTTCACCTACCAAAATTTCACTTGCCAAAGTACATGTTTTGATTTTTGGTAAATTTTTTAAAATCAAATTTTCAGTTAAAAATGAGAATAAATAAAAATTTTAACATCAAATTGACCCGAATAGCTGAAATTTGGTATAATATGTGCTCAACTTTTTATTAAATTATGGCATACCTATTGCTGTAAAATCTCATCTTTAATAAGGAAAGATTTCAATCATGGATAGATATGTTTTTTTTTGTTTTTAAACAAAGACTTCTTTCAAGTTTTTAACTGAGAATTTGAGCAATTCATGGAGTTTTTCCAAGTTTTATCTTTTTTGTCGTTTTAATGTATCAAGATGTAAATACGTAGGTAGTACTTAGGTACCTACCATTTTATTCCAATTCGGCGTTGGTTAATAAAAATAAATGTTTACTTACTTTTGTACAAGAGTGCAAGTCTGACAAAGTCGAGATCAATGTCGGAAATCTGCTCTAACCTCAAAATTTGGTCAAATCGACTTGAAAATGCTTTCGAATTGTTTTGAGTACCTATATGTAGTTTTAGAGCCTTGAACAGATTTTTGAACGTTGAAATTTCCACATACCTAATTACTTCACCTAATGAAGTTGAAAAGTTGAAATTCACTTTATACCCCAATTTCAATATCCCGAGTCAATTGTAAGTGGTTTCAAGCTATTCTGGAGCCTCCAGCTATGTTTTGGAAGTTCCAGATTTTCTAAAAGTGCCATGAAAACCGTCCAAATTCTGAATTAGTTTGTGAATTTTAGCGTTCCAACTTCATTGGGTAAAATTTTGTGAAAATTCAAACTCCAAACATTCGTTTAGAAACAGTTTTCAATCGCTTCGAAGAGGGGGTGGTTCAGAAATAGGGCACATACCAAATTTTAGCATTCTCGGTCAGTTTGTGGTAAGATGTTGATTTTTTCCATTTTTGGCTCAAATTTGATTTTCAAAAAGTTACCAAAAATCGAAAATTACACTTCGGAACACGAAATTTTGGCCTGTAATATATTTTTTTAGACCTTTCATAAACATTATTGTAAGAGTGGAATAAATCCTGCTGCAATCCAGCTAAAAACGATTACTTACTGCATGAGCCGTTATAAGTGGTCGCGCGTAGCTATTCTTTCGAAATAATTTGTTTTTTTTTTTTCTCGAAAGAACTAGGAAAGGACATCGATACGCTCACTGTAGACATTTTTTCTTACAGTTTTCGAAGATGGCGTAGGTATCTGTTCGACTAAAATTTATTCTAGAGGTCACATTTGAATTTTTCATATCATAATTTTCAAAAATGTTGACGGTTTTAATCCTTTGAATTTCTGAAAAAAAAAAAAAGGCATTTCTTATATAAAAGCCTGGTGATAAGGGGAAACATTTTGAAGCTGAAAATGCTAAATCTTAAGATTATGCAAAATTACTTCACTAGACAAAATTTTACTTGCTGAAGTACGTTTCTTGATTTTTGGTAAAAATTTTTTTAAAATCGAATTTTTAGCCAAAAATGAGAATAAAACAAAATTTTACCATCAAATTGACCCGAATAGCTTAAATTCGGCATATGAAGAGTGATATTCCAAAACTCGCTTTGTCCATTTTCACAACTTTTCATGAGAGAGGAAAAACAGTTTCCCTTTAAACGGGTAAATTGGCTTTTTAGGCGAGTTTAGCACTTTATTTGGGTGGATTTATGATGTAGGAGTGTAGGTAGGTATACACTTCATCCACTAAATACTGCTGAAAAAAATTTCAATAAAAATGGACAAAGCGCGTTTTGGAACATTATTTTTTTTTAAATTTTTAGTGAATTGGCTATTTAGGTGAGTTTAACACCTCATTTTGGTAGGTTGATGATGTAGGAATGTGAGTTAATACTTCATCTACCTGGTACCACTGAAAACCCAACTTTGATAAAAATGGACAAAGCGAGTTTTGGAATATCACTCTTCATATGTATTCTACTTTTTATTAAATTATGGCATATCGCTGTAAAATCCCCTCTTCAATAATGAAAGATTTCAATCATAAATTGGTAGGTATGTTTTTATTTTGTTTTTTGTTTTTTTTTTAACAAGGACTGATGAGAATTGCAAGAAAGTGATTTTTGAGAATTTGAGCGATTCGTAGAGTTTTTTCAAGTTATATCTTTTTAGTCGTTTGAATGTATCAAGCAAGATGTATAAATAGGTACATACTAGGTAGGTACAATTTTATTCAAATTCGGCGTTGGTTAACTGAAATAAGTGTTTACTTACTTTTGTACAAAAGTGCAAGTCTGACAAAGAAATTAACTTCCATACGGTTATTTTCTGGTGTCTCCTCGTAGCTCAAATTTCGGTCAAATCGATTTGCTTTCGAATTGTTTTGAGTACCTATACCCAGTTTTAGAGCCTTGAGCTGATTTTTGAACGTTGAAATTTCCACATGATTTCACTTAATGAAGTTAAAGAGCTGAAATTCACTTTGTACATCAATTTTAATATTCTGAGTCGATTGTAAGAGGTTTCAAGCTATTCTGGAGCCTCCAGCTATGTTTTGGAAGTTCCAGCTTTTCAAGAAGTGCTATGGAAACTATATCTAAATTAACTTCAGCTCTCAGTATAAACGCGATTGGTGCTTTTTAGTGACAAAATTCACCAAACTAATTTTTCAAAATTAGTTTCTGTCGCTTCAGAATTGCTCATTTTTGGAATTTTTAATTTTGAAATCACTGGAAAATTATGCGATTTTGAACCATTAAATACCAATTTTGGAAAAAAACTGTGTGTAACCGGTCAAGTAGGTCATTAATAAGAAACATTCGGGTTTATATGGGCTGAAGTTAAATTGGACTGATTTTAGCATTTTTTTCAAAAATCTGGATTTTCCCAAATTTGGCTGGAAGATCCAAAAATGGCTTGAAACTGTCTTCAGTTTACTCAAAATTCTGAAATTAGGGTACAAACTACAAAGTAAATTTTAGCTTTCCAACTTCATTGGGTAAAATTATGTGAAAATTTCAGCTTCCAAAAATCAGTTGTTGGATGCTCTAGAACTGCTCAAAACGGTTCGAAACTGTTTTCCAATGATTTGTAGTGTAGAGGGGGGGGGGCAGAATTAAGGTTGTTATAGCGAAGGTAGTAATATTCCGGTGAGATAGTACCTACATAGATATCAGCATGATCTATCCCTGAAGTTGGCTAAGAAATATTCCCTAGGCGGTGAATATTTACTCATTGTCCCTGACTAGCTCAGATAGGAGACTTCAGCAATAACCTACTCACTATAAGCACATTGTCCAGTTCTTCATCAAATAAAAACATATATTCATGCTAATCGATATGTTTATTGAATGATATACCGAACGAGTTCTATACAAAATAATAAAGGGGTAATTAAAACTATTATTATGTAATTCAATACGAGTGCACACTCGTATCGAGTAAAGTTTAATCTACACGAAACCACTTGAGTGTTAGATCAAATGATTACGTGCTATCTGTGCTATCCTACTCTAACTAAAACATGGTGAAATTATGTCTTTTGTCTGAGATAAAATAAGTATCTCCTATACAACCACTAATTCTAGGTATATAATTACTCATTTTATCCATCTCAATTAATTATGATTTATCTATAATTAATTACCTTAGACTTACTTGGACACTATGCATTTTTCCTACCTCTTCCGATGCACTAACCAAAACTAGGTGTGTAGGTAGGAACGTCTATCTATAGGCTCAATGTATAGACGAGAAATACTTTTGATGTCCGGAAAATCGAAGTGTATTCAAAAGAACCGTATTTAATAATAATTAATTAAAACGTTCAGAGAAACACTAATTACCACGCTGAAGGTGGGTAAAACATAAAAAGGACAAGCAGGGGAGAACCCCATTTGTTCTCACATATTCATTGTGTCGATATAGTTAACACATCATCGTTTTGACGAGGAACAAGTTACCACGGAGTTACGAGACCAAGTAAAGTTCGTGGCTCGCCAAAGCAACTTTGTGCTTAGAAAATATTCATCAAAAGAATAGATCATTCGGCGGGAACGAATGATCTGATCGTATTATCATACGATAGTAAGGGGGATCCTTCCAGTTATTTAGGGATCCTATGAGCGCACGTATAAGTTTAGAAGAATTTATCACGTTACCCTACTTACAGTATATGGAATAAAGCGCAGACTCTATTATAGAAACATATACAGAAGCTTCTCGTAAGGGGAAATTACGCGAATGATCACCTAGGTGGTGAGGGCAATCCTACTCCTCTCAAGGTACATATCGTCGCTCCCGTGCAGAAACCTCGTAAGTCCAAATTTTTCAAAAAACACTTTTTTGACTTTCCTTATAGGAAAAAACACGAGGAATCGAATGGAAGAAACCTCGTAAGTCTTAAAAAATTAGCTAGTACTCCTACCGGGCAATTCAAAAATATCAAATGAACAAAACCTCGTATGTCCAAACTTTTCAGGATGAAAACCTCGTAAGTCGGAGGACTTACGAGGTTTCTGCCTTGGACTACCATGGACTAACCATGGACATACGAGGTTTTTGATACAAGAAAACCTCTAAAATCTAATTACTTGATGTTGAACTGATGTTGAAGTAATGATATGTTTGAAAATACCATCCAGGTATTGACCTAAAACATAAAATCGAAAAGTTGGTGGAATCATTTATAAAATGAACTTTTTATACAGTTTTTTGTACCTCCTGTAAAATTTTCAAATTTGGACCTACGAGGTTTCTGCACGGGAGCGACGATATCAAATTTCAGCATTCTCGGTCGATTTGGTAAAATTTTTATTTTTACCCTTTTTGCCTCAAATTTTATTTTCAAAAAGTTCCAAAAATCGAAAATTACACTTCAAAACACGAAATTATGGCCTGTGATGTATTTTTTCATGCTCTTTTGATTCAGTTTTATCCTGTTGAAATTTTTTTTTCGGCACTGGGGATGATGCCTCCCTTGTTAATAATTATTCTGATAATTCATACTTAACTCGAAAATATTCGACTGAATATCCAAAAATAATTCTTCACACAACAAATAATAATTAAAGCAATCGATAACCCGCATGAAAATTTCCAGTAAAAAAAAAATCATCAAACAAACCCTTATACTTGTAAAAACTCTAATAAAATCTCTCGTTACATGCAATAAGTTAAAAGTTCATACTAGAATTACACAATCTCTACGAAAAATTTTCGCCACACTATTTAACCCGCAGCTCTAGCTTAACCTCATCGTTCCACCAACATGGAATTTTTTTTTTTTAATATTCCCAGTCGAAATACAGAGGATTTTCATTTCGTCGCGCTAAGGGTTTCTGCGTTTAATATTCGTCTCACACTCGTGGCTTTTTTTTCGGCAGTCAAACTTTTTCTTCAGATGTATTATCCATTTCAAGCAAAAAGAAAATACCAACAAATATATTATCCGGTGTGGAAAAACTCGTGCTAGTGTTATCGCTGATTAGGTCTTGAGAAAAATCCAACCTTTAAAAAAAGTCATTTCCTTTTCGAATCTTTTGACGCGCGATACGGTACGATACAACCAACGCCGAACAGATTTGGACACTGAGAAAGAGAGAAAAAAAACCAAAGGAGATTCGATGCGAAGGTCGTCGGTGTGAAAAAGATACGAAAAATACAACGCTTTTCAATTTTTTTTTCTTCAAATGGTATCTCCGAGGTGATTAGTGAGAATTATCGACGATGATGATAATTTTAGGGTGTTTCTTCTCCACTTTTTTTTTTTTGTGAATGGAGTGAAAAACTTGATGCTCGAAATGGACGTTTTTTTTTTATTCTCGCGAAAGAGAGAAAAAAAAGTTTTATTTATTTTATTTAAGCTTATCATGGTTCGAGAGAACAGATATTTATATAAATCGGATGAGATTGTAGTAAGAATTTATACCTATGGTTCTCGGTTACGTACCTGTCTCGAGTCCTTTTTGCGTGTTTCTTTCAAAACTGAAATGAATTACGACTTGGCGCCGGAGTTGAGTATGCTAAAAAAAGAAGCATCGTACAGAATAGGGTGAGAAAAATGGAGAGGATTTTAAATTGGAAAATTTTCAATATCGGTGCGGCGAGATTTGTTGTTCAAGTTTACCCGAAAAGGTGATATTTTTAATAAAGAAGTTTCCAAAGAGACGGCGATGTGATTCTCGTCCAAACCGAAGCTTTTCACGCCCAGAGCGAGGGGAAGGAGGAAAGAGTGGTAGGAGAACGAGCCAAAATACAGGAGGAGGAAAGGAAGAGGTTATCGGTGAAATTAAAAAGTTGAAAGTTAACGTACTAATTGTCAGTATGACGCGAAGATATATAAGAAAAATTGAAACGTTAGCGCGTATATTTTGTATTTTGCTTTCGCGTCCGCCATTTATATCTAATTTTGTTTTGTATTTTATTACATAACAGGTTGATCCGGATTTCACCGCAACTAGTGTTCTAACGTTTACGCCCGAAGGAACGGATTCCGGTAAAACGTTATCTTGCGAAGCTAGCAACGTATTCGTACCGCAGGAGAAACGTAAAGACTTTTGGACTTTGAAAGTTAATTGTAAGTTAATTCTCATATGTTGCATAAGTATTAATATTTAAGTCTAAGAGTAAGTGTAAGTACAACCTCATCGTACTGTTAGTTTTTGGTGGGTATGTGCGTTTTAATAATAATTGAAAAGAAAATGCGTTATTATTCGACTGGCTGGTATTATCGCGTCCTACGACGTCTTGAAACTTAGCACTATGAGCCTCATCGTCGTGAGTCGTGAGCACCGACCTACTTCCTTAATCGCTTTTATCCTAGATTTTATCTACGGTTAATGTCGCAGAAAACCTCAAAATCTTATAGTTCCTATTGCCAAGACGGAGTGAAGATCGAAGGGGTGTAGTTCGTTTAAGAATTAATATAAAACGAAGCGGGGCGACGCGACGATGATGATGTCTTGATGAGGAAAATGACAACGATGGGTGTAATTTTATCACATGCTAGGAGTATTTAGAGGAATACGGTTTGACTGAATGAGTGACGTGGATTGAGATGAATTTTGAATCCGGTAAAATTCCTACCGTTTTGAAGATTACTTCTGCCTGGTTCAGTTTTCGGTTTCCATGTCCGTTCGATGATATTTTAACCCTACCTACCTACCTACTTAGTCTTTCAACGCTACGCATTTATATGGGGTTCGAGAGTGTTTTTCATGCTGTAGATAGGGTGTATGGGTTTTGTTATTGCCATTTCGGTTGGAACGGTGAGTTTTTTGTGGCTGGATTCGATTCGAAGGTATTTAAATATCCGCAGATTTTGGGTTGAAAATGTGAAACAAACGGGTATTGTTTTTCTCGGTCTTATTTAGTAGGTATTTACTGTTGTTTTTTTCCCCATATTTTTCGTGATGTACAGAAGGAAGGATTCAAACTTGTTTCATTTAAATGATGAAATTATTTTAAAGAAAAAATGAATTTGAAAAACGAATCAATTTCGGTGTGGAAGGGGGTTGGTATATTGTTCGTGAATTAGGGAACTATTTTTGTGAAGGGCGGGGGGGGGGAGCACGGAGGCTTTCAAATTGAAAAATATTTACCTACATCATTGTCACAAATTGACGTTGACCTTGTTTTAGGGCACTGATTGGGTGGAGGGGGGGTCATGAGGGTAAAATCTACGCTTCAATGCTTCTAAATTTTTAAATTGCAATTCTGAACTTTTGTATGTACTTATCGTAGACTCTCCAGGCCACAAAAACAACTCAAATTTGAAAAACTCGCTCTGTTTTTTGTTTTAGGGTCTAATAAACTATCGATTAAGCCCATTTTCAACACAAATACAATCAAAAAGGTCGAAAAAGTTGCCTAGTGCAATTAAAATAGCTGAGAATTGACGAAATATTGCAACATAATTTAAATTTTGAACGCAACATTAAAAATAGTCAAAAAATAGTGAAACAAAACAAAGTTTTATTTGCATGAATTATGCAAGAATTGTTTGAAAAGTCACAAAAACGGTTACATAAAAAAAGCTAAATTTTCATACAAATTGCAAAAGGCTATAGGTGGATAAGTATGGTGAATATGCCCCCGAGAGCTTCAGGGTTGATATTTGCATGGAAGGTTGGTACCCTTGAGCACCTTCCGTCACGAAAGTTTCAGACCCCCAGGACCCCCCGTTTTTGAGAAACCCCCCCTTTTCTAAAATTACAATAAAAATTTTTTTCTCAGCCCCATGTGAACCGATTTTTTTAATTTTTTGGTATGTTGTAAACATCCATAAGAGGCATCCCCACAAAAAATTTCAACCCCCTCCCCTCATAGTTTCCCCTCAAAATGGCGTTTTTTAGTTTTGTTTGCCCGTTTTAGCAATGATCATGATTCGGCACAAAAATGCGAATAGCATTTTTAAATGTGTTTTTGACCCCTACAAAACATATATTTTTTTCAAAAAAAAATTTTTGGTGGGCCGTGGTCAAAACTTGAAAAAACCAACAGAGGGGGTTAAAATTGGATTCTGGTGTAAATCATTGTTTTTGGTAAACAAGGTGTCGTTTCCATATGAATCGAACCTCCCGAACACGAATATGACGCCCAATCTTATGCTACCCTCATCCACACCCCTCCAGCGCCTCTGCCCCCTTCTCAATTTTTACAATATCAAAAGTTGAGCTATTTTCGTAATATTGGTGTCGTTTCCATATGAATCGAACCTCCCGAACACGAATATGACGCCCAATCTTATGCTACCCTCATCCACACCCCTCCAGCGCCTCTGCCCCCTTCTCAATTTTTACAATATCAAAAGTTGAGCTATTTTCGTAATATTGGTGTCGTTTCCATATGAATCGAACCTCCCGAACACGAATATGACGCCCAATCTTATGCTACCCTCATCCACACCCCTCCAGCGCCTCTGCCCCCTTCTCAATTTTTACAATATCAAAAGTTGAGCTATTTTCGTAATATTGGTGTCGTTTCCATATGAATCGAACCTCCCGAACACGAATATGACGCCCAATTTTACGCTACCCTCATCCACACCCCTCCAGTGCCTTAGCCCCCACCTCAATTCCTACTATATTAAATATTGAGCTATTTTCATAATGTTGGTATCGTTTCCATATGAATCGAACCCTCCGAACACGAATAGGAATTCCAATTTTTTGCTACCCTCATCCACGCCCCTCTCCAGTGCGTCTGCCCCAAACTCAATTTTCACTATATTGAAAGTTGAGCTATTTTCATAATGTTGGTGTCGGTTCTATATGAGTCGAACACCCCGAACACGAATATGAATTCCAATTTAGCTCTACTCTCATCCATCGCCTTTCAGGCTACAGCCAGCTCGACAATTTTTATTATTTGAAATGCTAAACCTATTTTCATAATGCTGGGTGTCATTTTGGCACGAATGGAAACCTCGAAACTTGAATGTTAAAGTTTGAACCCTTGCGATGGTCATTGTTTTACGAGTTTTCAACCTTCGCGAAACATACTTTTAAAAGTAATGACAACCCGAGTAATTATTTGTAGAAGATTGATCAGAGTTGGTGAAAACATTTATGGTTTAGGTGAGGGCGGAGGCACTGTATAGGGTTGTGGTTGAGGTTAGCATAAAATTGGACTTCATATTCGTATTCGGGGTGTTAGATTCATATGGAAACGACACCAACATTATGAAAATATCTGAACTTTCAATATAGTAAAAATTGAGTTGGGGGCAGACGCACTGGGGAGGGGTGTGGATGAGGGTAGCAAAAAATTGGAATTCATATTCGTGTTCGGAGTGTTCGACTCATATGGAACCAATACGAACATTACGAAAATATCTAAACTTTCAATATAGTGAAAATTGAGTTGGGGGCAGACGTACGGAGGAGGGGTGTGGATGAGGGTAGCAAAAAATTGGAATTCATATTTGTGTTCGGAGAGTTCGATTCATTTGGAAACGACACCAATATTACGAAAATAGCTGAACTTTTGATATAGTAAAAATTGAGAAGGGGGCAGAGGCGTTGGAGGGGTGTGGATGAGGGTAGCATAAGATTGGACGTCATATTCGTGTTCGGGGGGTTCGATTCATATGGAAACGACACCTTGTTTACCAAAAACAATGATTTACACCAGAATCCAATTTTAACCCCCTCTGTTGGTTTTTTCAAGTTTTGACCACGGCCCACCAAAAATTTTTTTTTGAAAAAAATATATGTTTTGTAGGGGTCAAAAACACATTTAAAAATGCTATTCGCATTTTTGTGCCGAATCATGATCATTGCTAAAACGGGCAAACAAAACTAAAAAACGCCATTTTGAGGGGAAACTATGAGGGGAGGGGGTTGAAATTTTTTGTGGGGATGCCTCTTATGGATGTTTACAACATACCAAAAAATTAAAAAAATCGGTTCACATGGGGCTGAGAAAAAAATTTTTATTGTAATTTTAGAAAAGGGGGGGTTTCTCAAAAACGGGGGGTCCTGGGGGTCTGAAACTTTCGTGACAGAAGGTGCTCAAGGGTACCAACCTTCCATGCAAATATCAACCCTGAAGCTCTCGGGGGCAAATTCACCATACTTATCCACCTATAGCCTTTGTACCAAAAATCCTATAAAGTGTCTTAAATATCAAAAAAGTTGATGAAAATGGCAAAAAATTAATCCAAGATATTATCAAAATAATGAAATATTAAGGAAAAAAATTACTTACAAAGTTGAGTGAAAATCAATGAAAATTGTACCAGTTGAATACTGAAATTGTGGTGAAATTTGAGCAAATTTTTACATGAATTCAATCATCATTGACATTTGTCAGAAATTAATTTGGTAGAAAGTACCGCAAGTTGATGAGATATCCCCCAAACAATCTTTGAAAAATCACTTGAATTGTGAAAAATTGCCTCAATAAATTTAAATCGTCAAAATCATACGAAGCATGATGGAGAATTGGAGGAATTGTAAAACTGGTGTTGAAAATCAATAAAAAAAATTGGCATTGGCAAAAAAAATCAATGAAAATTGACAATAAAATCAACAAAAATTATCGGAACTCGTAGAATTTCTGTAAAAGTGGGCAAAAATGACTACAAGTTGATGAAAATTATTGCGAATACGACCCTCAATTTTTGGTGAATCGTTCATGAACGAATTGATCAGTTTTTTGAAAGAACCATTCGCCAACGAATTGATCAATTCATTAATTTATGAATCAATTCGTTCGCGAATGAGCCACTAATACGAATCAGTTCGTTCGCGAATGATTCACAAACAAAAATCAATTCGTTCGCGAATGATTCACAAAAAATGATTCAATTCGTTCGTGAATGATTCACCAAAAACTGAGTAAATGAATCGATTCATTCGCGAACGAGTCAATTATACGAATCGATTCGTTCGCGAACGAGTTACTTGTACGAATCAATTCGTTTGCGAATGATTCACAAACAAAAATCAATTCGTTCAAGAATGACTCAATTCGTTCGTGAATGATTCTTAAACAAAAATATTCGTTCACGAATGATTCACAAACAAAAGTCAATTCGTTCGTGAATGATTCACCAAAAATTGAGTAAATGAATCGATTTGTTCGCGAATGATTCGTCAAAAATTGAGTAAATGAATCGATTCGTTCGCGAACTAGTCAATTATACGAATCGATTCGTTCGCGAACGAGTTACTTATATGAATCAATTCGTTTGCGAATGCTTCACAAACAAAAATTAATTCGTTCACGAATGATTCACAAACAAAAACTAATTCGTTCACGAATGATTCACAAACAAAAATCAATTCGTTTACGAATGATTCACAAACAAAAATCAATTCGTTCACGAATGATTCACCGAAAATGATTCAATTCATTCGTGAATGATTCACCAAAAGTTGAGTAAATGAATTGATTCGTTCGCGAACGAGTCACTTAAGTCACTTAAACGAATCGATTCGTTCGCGAACTAGTCACTAATATGAATCAATTCGTTCGCGAATGATTCACAATCAAAAATTGATTCGTTCACGAATGATTCACAAACGAAAATCAATTCGTTCACGAATGATTCACAAATAATGATTCAATTCGTTCATGAATGATTCACAAACAAACATCAATTCGTTCACGAATGATTCACAAATAATGATTCAATTCGTTCGTGAATAATTCACCAAAAATTGAGTAAATGAGTCGATTTGTTCGCGAATGATTCATCAAAAATTGAGTCAATGGATTGATTCGTTCGCGAACGAGTCACTTATACGAATCAATTCGTTTGCGAATGAATGTTTAAAAAAAAGTGAATCAATTCGTTCGCAAAAGATTTTCAAGTTTTTTTCATCGCCAAACTTTCAAAAAATTCCTTTTTTCCGCCAACAATGCAAAAACATGTTGCTCTTTTTCCAAAATTATAAAAAACACTACCATTTTTTTGCAGGAATTCAAAAATGTACTTTTTTTTGCCAAAATTGCAATAAATTCATTTTTTTGACAAAAATGCGAAAAAACATGCTTTTTTATCAAAAATTTATATGAGAAGTTTTAATATTTTTTGATGAGATAGTAAAAAAGTGTTTTATATTGGTTTTCTTATCAAAAATTCCATAATTGTGTAAGTAGATCCAAATCTTGTTTTCTTTGCCGAAATTTCAAAAAAAAAAAGTTATCTGCGGAAATTGTAAAAAAGTCCTATTTTTTTGCTCTCTTGCTAAATTCATTTTCAAAAAGTCCTTTGCAAAGAAGTCTTGTGCTTTTTGCAAAAATTTCAACAAAAAAAACCTGTTTTCTCCTAAAACTGAAAAAGGCTCCTGTTTTCTTTTTTCAAAATCTCAAGGTCCTGTGTTTTTTTATTGCAAGATTATGTAAACGCAAGTCCTGGTTTCTTCGTCAAATTTTTAAGAAATATCCCACTTTGTTGCTATAAAATTGTAGAGAAGTCTTGTGTTTTTGTCAAAATTGTAATAAAAATCATGGCTATGGTCAAAATTGCCAAAAAATTTTGATTTTATTTCATCAGACTTACCACAATGATGGCCTACTTTTTTTTGGCAAAATTGCAAAGAAGTGCTTGTTTTTTTTTAGGTTCTTCTAATCAACTTTAAAATCCAGTCATTCGCTTTTTTTTTCAGAGTTTTTATTTTTTTTTCTTCGTACCTACTGAAAATATGAGCAAGAGTTGTTTGATAATGGAACAATTTTGATTCAAATGAATTCCTCTCACTCTTGTTTAAAAAGAAAAAAAAACTCTTATCAAGTTTTGCTGTTTTTCCAAAACTACAAGTACTTTTTTCTCGATAAACTTAAGAAAATTTTGTTTATGATTTGAATACATTTCATCCCTCCTCCCACGACAGTTCAAAAGTGAAAATTTCTTAGAAATTCTCTACCAAAAGCCTGTTTTTTCGCCAAAATTGCCAGAAAGTCTTAATTTGTTTGTCGACGACTCACTTCATTTCTCCCTTTTTGCCTCTTCAATCGAATCATTAGAATAAATAATTTTCAGTTAAAATTCCTGTTTTTTTGCTAAAACTTTAATAAAAATGATGTAGGTACTTATTTTTTTAGTTATTTCTATTTTTTTTTTTTTTTTTTTGGAAATCAGAAACATTCCTACTTGAAAACATTTTCTTTTGAAAAAGATTACGTAGAATTGTGTTGTAATCTCATGAAAATTGTTGAAACACCCAGTTCAAAAGTAAAAAATGAAAATTTTAGTTATTTACCAATCCTACGAATATTTCCCCCTCTCTCTCCACAACTTCCATCACATCTTTATATTTGAAGTAAGTCGGTGCTTACGCCAAATGTGAGACAGGCACAAGTACCTAGGTCTAGATATAGGTTTAGGTACTTATACCTGTAAGTACGAAAAATAATCCAATCTTAGGTCGTAAAAAAAAATACCAGAAATTAATTAAGTACTATCGGACGTGAATTTTTCTTTGATCGGAATTTTTCTTTACCGTGCGCTTAATTATACACGAAACGGTCGGATAATGAGAAACTTATGCTAATGAATTAATTTTTCCATATCTTAGACGCTCCTATAATATCGTTGAATTTCGGCAAGAATATTAATTCGTCGGCTATACAAGAAAACGAAGATGTTTACTTAGAATGTAATATCAAAGCTGATCCTTGGATAACGAGAATTCGATGGCTGCATAACGTAAGTATTAATTTCCAATAGTTACACGTTTTAAAAACATATTGTAGTACATAATACGGTTAACAACACGCCATATCTGCGTTGTCGCTGCAGCTGCTGCTGTTGCTGCTGCGAGTCTGAGAAAATGAGCTGCGAGTGAGTGAGGAGGAAAAGGGACGAGAGAGCGTATAGAAGTGATAACAGATAGATCGAATTTCCGGCCATTTGGATTAAATTTCACGACAGCAGCGTAGCTGGTGTGGGATGATGATTAAATCCGCGCGTTCGTCGTGTCGTCGACGACGAATAAAACACAGTGAGAAGGAAAAAAATTATCGTATCGATTTTGAAGAGTGTACTATAACGGTAGGTTTATAGTATAGAAAAGGAAACGGCGTATATAATACGAGGATTATAACTGGAAATAGAGTAAAAGAAGAAAAAAAAATATATTAAAAGATGGAAGTTTTGTTCTTGCCAAGTGCAGGAATTTGTGAACGAGACGAAAGTTACTGGCGTGTCGTTTTCATTATTTTTTTAAAAGATTTAAACGACTTGCATTTTCCGGTCGTCTTTTCCACGTCGTGTTTACGAGTTGTCGTTGTGCAACCCTTTAAAGAGAGCGCGTGCAAGAAAGCGGAATAGCGAATTTGACGAAATGAATAAGTAAGATTTTCGGCGTTTAGAGTTTCGCAGCGCGGAGTTTGCTCGTTTTTGTTTTCTTTCCGATGCTTTTTTTCTTCCTCCCTCTTTGACTACAATTTTTATCGCACTCGTCGTGTCGCGAGTGAGCCGAGAATAGGGTTACGACCTTGGAAATTTGTATGTATTTTTTTAGGGGTTGCGACGAGATAACGCGCGATGTAGACGTAATTTTGTTTTCATTTCGTATGTGGGTCGTATCGTTGTTATCGTTTTCTTCTTCTTTTTTTTGAAAGTTTTTTTTCTTGTTTTTTTTTGTTAGAGAAAAGACGTACGTAGGTAGGTAATGCAATTTTTGAAGCTCGATAGTTCCGTAAATATGCGAAATAAGATTAAATTTGTGCCTGACTTGTCGTATAATTTTTTCAAAAGGTGAAAAACTAACTCGGAACGTTTTCTGAGTAGCTAATGTCGAAATCCAAAGCCCATTTTAAGGCTCTATTAGTCGGAGAGCCCGCTTAAGGATCGATTGCACCCCCGTCGATCCTCCGGGACAACTCTTTTCTTAAAGGGGGAGTCCTACGGAACATTTCTAGCCCTTGTACTCAAAAAAAAAGTGGTCATACTTCCAAAATGGCGGCCATTTTGACTGACAGGTCTTTCAATCCGTACAAAGGAAGATCAAAAGATCATGCAAAAATTCATCACCTGTCAAAATTTCAAGTGCCAAAGTGTGTTTTTCGATTTTTGGTGAATTTTTGAAAATCAAATTTAGGCCAAAAATGTGGGAAAAAATCAAAATTTTACCAAATTGACCAAGAACGCTGAAATTTGGGATATGCCCTATTTTCGACTTGCCAAATTGATTGGAAACTGTTTCAAACCGTTTTGAGCAGTTCTGGAGCCTCCAACAGATTTTTGAAATTCGAAATTCCCACAAAATTTCATCAAATGGAGTTGGATAGTCGAAATTTACTCTGCAAACTAATTTCAATACGTTACGAGGTCAACTGCAGGGGTATTTCAAGTCGCTTTGGAGCGTCCAGTGACTTTTTGAAAATTACTGGAAACTCCAGTAGATTTTTGAAACTTTAAATTTCCCCAAAATTTCGTCAAATGGAGTTGTAAAGCTGAAATTTACTCTACACTCCAATTTTACCACTCCCGACTGAAGACGAATTCAGGTGGGTTCAAGTCATTTTGGAGCCTCCAGCGACTTTTTTGAAAATTATTGGAGCCTCCAGTAGATTTTTGAAACTTGAAATTCCCGCAACATTTTACCAAGTAGGGTTGGCAAGCTGAAATTTACTTCGCAAACTAATTTCAATACGATATGAAGTCGACTACATGGTTTTGAAGCATTCCAGCTACTTTTCGGAAATTTCAATTTTTCTAAAAATCCCATACGACCTTTCAAAAAGTCGCTGGAGGCCCCAAAACGACTTGAAATCTTCGTAGCGTACCTATTGAAATTAGTTTTCAGAATAAATTTCAGCTTTCCAACTATACATTTGACAAAATTTTGGGAAAATTTCAAATTTCAAAAATCTACTGGAGGCTTTAGTAATTTTCAAAAAGTTGCTAGATGCTCCAAAACGACTTGAAATACCCCTGCATTTGACCTCGTAGCGTATTGAAATTAGTTTGCAGAGCAAATTTCGGCTATCCAACTCCATTTGATGAAATTTTGTGGGAATTTCGAGTTTCAAAAATCTGCTGGAAGCTCCAGAACTCCTCAAAACGGTTTGAAACAGTTTTCAATCAATTTGGCATGTCGAAAATAGGGTATATCCCAAATTTCAGCTTTCTTGGTCAATTTGGTAAAATTTTGATTTTTCCCACATTTTTGACCTAAATTTGATTTTCAAAAATTTATCAAAAATCGAAAAGCGCACTTAAGCACTTGAAATTTTGACGGGTGATAAATTTTTGCCTGATCTTTCGATCTTCCTTTGTTCTGAAACTGGGTCAAAATGTCCTTCAAATGGGACCAAAATTGAATTAGAGGTCACTATAATCAGTGAAGAAGATTTGAAAATTGATCCCTTGGGGTTTTATGGGCTGGGAATATTGCACTTCTGTGGACATCGGACTCTTTTTTTGAAATTCACTTGAAAAGTTCAAATCTCTAGATCTGGAAAAACTTCAAAAAAAAATTGATCACGTTTTTCAGGATGTTTTCAATCAATGATGATATTGATGATTGTTTCAGAATTATCCGAGTGATAGCCACCCAGTGACCCCCACCATTTTGCAATAAAAATCATTTTTCAGAATTTTTTTATTGTTTTTTTTTTTTTTACAAAGGAAAATGTTAGTAATTTAGTCATTATTGATTCTTCACCCGTCTTATTATTTTTGCTGACCAGGGAGTGACAGAAACATTTTTGAAATGGATGAAGCTATAAATCGAAAACAAATTGCAAAAGTACATGCATTGTAATAAATTACATTTTCAGGGACTAAAGTGGACTTTTTTTGATTTGTGATTGATTTTCAGAAATCAAATTAGGTCCAAAAATGAAATAAAATCAAAATTTCGCCAAATTTACGTGGAAAGCTGAAATTTGGGAAGTATTCTGTTTCAAACCTGCTGAATCGATTGGAAACTACTGTTTTGTGCAGTTCTGAATACATTACGAAATCAACTATTGAACATTGAGTAAAACTCCCAACGAGCAAAAAGCAAACGCTAAAACTCTCTTGCAATCAGAAAATATAGCTAATGGCTTACTCGATATGCTAATAGTTACCATATGATTAATTGATTATTTAAATTGATTAGGTAGGTACCTACTTCGTCGAATACGAATGATTTATTTTCCATTTAAAAAATCAAAGTTGATGAAATTGAGGACTGCTTTTAGACGTGCATTATTTTTGACCTCTCGAATCAATTAGCTCCTCCAGCTAACATACATTTTCTGGAGGCTCTGAAAGAGCTCGTAAACCGTCCAATTTTATCAATAATTTTGATTTTTCTTTGAAAATTTGGGAAATTTTGAATTTTTATTAATCCTTTAAAATACGTACATAAATGTATTTTAAATGATTTTTCGATTGTTGTATTTTGGTTTTTAAAAGTCGTTCTTCAGATGTTACAACTGATGCTAATAACAGATACGAAATATCCTTCCGGAAAATATTGAATTATCAGTCCAGGCAATTGCCATGGACTGATAATTTTGCAAAATCCAGATCAAAAAATTCCAAACAAAATATACATTACATGCATCAAATAAGCATCCCAAATCTTATAATAACTCTTCCCGTCCATTCTTATCAGTTATCAACATTATCGATAATAAAATTCAGAGACGTGACACGAAGTGATGTTTGTTGGAGGGGGGGGGGGATGAGACTGAAATTTTTTCAATTTTTCCACAAGATTTTCTAAATTTTTTCCCAGATCCCTACTCACCTCCTAGATTTTTCCTGCTGGTTTTTGGCTTTTGAACTTTTGAGGTACGAAAAAATCATTTTCAATGAAAGCAGTTTCAACTCCAAAATTTTGTGCTTTTTGGCATTTTTGAATGAAATTTCGCCCCTTTTTTCGTAATTTTCAACTTGAGTTTTGACTGGAATGCATGGGAGAGGTCTTTATTTTTTGTTTAGAAAATTTCAAGTAGGTAAAACAACAACATTATTTTTGATGTGAGGTCAATTTTTCCATTTTTTAACTTTGGTCGGATAAAGAAAAAGGAAAATGATCTGGCCCGAGACTTTTGAAAATTTTTTATTCAAGAAGTAAAAACCAGTGGTTTTTAGTAAACTAGAAAACGTACACACTTGTCCCTATACACCTAGTCAGACAGTTAAGCAAACGTGCCTACTGCCTATATACTTCCCATACACTCTGAACTATAACTGTAGGAACGAACTGCTTACATTATCGGTGGCGACCGAAGGAAGTATTCTTGAGCACTGCCAAATCACGGTACCTCTACTTACATTATTGTAAAAACTTGGGCCGCAAGTTTCGGCCCCTTTTTCGCTGCCTTTCCGCGTTGTTCTACAACGTGGCTAATTTGACATCACAATAGAGATACATTATCGAGGCGCTTTTAATTTACATTCATCTCGGACTACCCATCATTTAAACTTTGCACCGACAACGTAACTTTGACTGGGCTAAAATCACCGCAAACTTCAACTCGGCTGGCGGAAGTTTTCTTCGTAAAATATCAATCAAATTAAGCTACCGCGAAGAAACTATACGATAAAGTACAATACAACACTATAGATAGATACCTTAGACACACTATACACACAGAAATGATTCGACGTAGGTAATTGTACGAGAAAGTGAAGAACGCGCAGTCCGCAGCTTCGCGCTTCGGTCGGACTTGGACTTTGCGTACACCGCAGGTGAAATAAATTCTAACGTCAAAAGCAAATTATACTTACGTTTCAAAAGCATCGTCTAACGTCATAAATCGTAAACAACCGCCGCCAGCATGATGGAATAATTTCAAACCTTTATAGTGGCCTTAGCTTTTAAACCTATGCATAAGCGTAATGCTCAAGCAAACACGCAATTATTATTATTTCGACGCGAATTATTCTTATAAAGCCTAAGATTATTTTTAATTGTTGTTGCCGGAAGTTGAGAGTTGAAAATCAACCCTGTGTTTATCATCCTCAGTCTTGGTAAATTTCCATATCATATGTTACTTCTTATACACAGATTAACGACCCTGTAAAAGAGGACGATAAAAGGTCAAAATCTGCACGACTTTTGTCCATTCCCTCTCATCTCTCAGCAAAGTATTACAGTTTATTTCCTCTACATCATCGTAACAGAAAAGGAAAAAAAATTGCCATAGGATAAAGTTTTAATTAAAAGTACGATGAAAAAAAAATAAAGTAAAATACGAATTTCATCGCACGACAAGAACACTATAAACTTGTACTGTCTCAAATAAAAGCATGTAGCTTTGAAAGTGAAATGAAATTGGCCAATTGTTTTCCTTCTTCATCGTTGTGATACGACATAGTACATAAATTTATCCCTGCGAAAAATAATTTTCGTGATTTTCCAAGTGAAATGTGCCTCCGAATATTCATTTATCAACCAAAAAGTCTTCGAAAATTATCTCAAGTCATTCGATCTGTAACTGGAGTCGGCCATTAAAATGTGCCATATAAAGCTCACCGACTTAATAAAACGTCCGAAGGGAATCAATAAATTTCAAAACTTGGTTAGAAAATTTTTCAAAAAAATTTCACCATTGAGCTTTTTTTTCCTATCAGAGAGTCATTACGTGGGCTAGTGAATGGTTCAAATGGTGTAAACTCTTGGCACGTTTTATTCGCAGTTACAAATTTCTTGGAAAAAATTATTATTGCCATGTCTCCTGAGATGATACATTTGTAAAGAAAATAATTTCATTGTAGTGCGATCGGAATGTATAGATATAAAAAATGAGGGTCATTTTTAGGCAATTTTTTTTACTGGTGTTTATTCTTTTTTGCTAGGAGATATTTCACGAGATGATTTTATAGGTTATATTGGCGGTGTCCCTGTATGGGTCAGAAATGCGATAAAACGACGAAATAATTTAATTGCTTGGTGACCTTCGAATGTCCAAACCTGTGATAGGTATTTTCTTTGATCTGGGTACAATCGATAAAAACATATTCACCGAACACGTGCGAAATATTTTTAAAATCATGAGATGAGCTTGAAAAATTCTACTCATCATTCCTTCATTATGAATCGATATTCCATTTTTGAAATTTTTCAAAATTGATCAAATTTAGGGAAGGGTCTTATTTACTTGCATTCTAAGTACATACTTATAATGAGATCCCATTTAGAAATTGGTTTGATACAAAAAAAATGGGGAAAATGTATTTAATTACCATACTGTAGTTTTTATTGTGTTTTCCTGAAAAGTTTATGTTTTCAATATTTCTAAATGCATACGAGTTCAATTTATTGAAAATTAAATCATTTGCTTCCTTGAAAGAGCATTCAAAAAAAATTGTTTACATCTGGAATCCTAAATATCCCGGGAAAAAATATTTTGTAATTTTTAGAACTTTTTGTAGATTAGTCTCAAATTTTTCTCCTGATGTTGATTTATTTTGTCTTCGTTCGTAGAAAATTTAAAAAAATGCCAAATGAAAATTATAAATAAAAATACATGTAAAAATTTAAAATGATTAAATTTAATTTTAAAACCAATAATTTTATTCATATTTTACACGTTTGTAAAATTTTTATTTTAAGGAATGATTTTAATAAGATTTGGTCTGATGCTGTTGGGGGGTATGACGGTTTCGCCTACCCTGGGGGGCCTCCTTCGGTCTTACTCTCACGAGGGCACCTCTAGATTCGGGGTCTTAACAGGCACAAGGTGGCTTGAGCCCTATACCATCACCCAACCAAGTACACTATACATAATACATAATAAGGAGCTATACAGTTGTTTATGTAACGTTTATTATGTAAAGCATACAACAGTCATACGTATGTAGGTATGGCCAAGTACAATAGAATCTATTCTTCTGCTGAGCGTTCCTTTACAGACAGATAGCGGCCAGTGTTAAAGCTGCTACGTCAAAAGATATAAAGAAACTGCACAGAGGCAGGAGCTTTCGGCAGGGTCTACCTCTGGATGGAACTAGTTCACCAGAGGGCGCTAATCTAGTTAGCTTACCCCTAGCCTGGGCATAATTACGCCACTAGGTAGGTAACTAGGAGTCCCTAGTCCCCACTACAATGCTAATTTGTTTTTGTTTTATTTTGCTAAAAATTCAAAGAAATTTTGAGTTGAAATTAAACCAAAAAAAAATTGCAATATTTATCAATATCTTGAAATAAAAACATCGCCCTTGTTTATTAAAAATAATTAACGTTTTTACAAAGTTCGTTGAACTTACCTCGAATTTATTCTTGTCAAAGTTGATATTTAAAAGCGGGCTTAGCAACCATTGCAACCATCAATCAATATGGTGAAAGCAAACGCAAAAACTATCTTGCAATCAGCAAATAGCTGCAGATGGCTTGTTTTAGTTACATACTGAAGTAGATCTTTGGACAATTTTCCATTTGGTTTTTTTCTATCCTGTCTTAAACATTGTTTGCCTGTTAATAGTATGTACACTATTTTGCCAAAGGGTTTCATCATTGGATAAATTGATTTGGGGGGGGGGGGAGCTTGAGATTTTCATCTATATATATATAGGTATTAGTATCCAGACTTGTCAACTGTTGAATGGGTTAATTTTACTATACAAGTGGACTGACCATAGTTGACAAGTCATGGGTTAATTTTACTATACAAGTCAACTATGAGTTTTCAGAAACTTCCACCAGAGGTCGCATGGCTTATAAATCAAGGCGCGAGGACGAACGCAGGGTCTACATTTGATTTGTAGTGAGTACAATGTGGGTCGTGCTAGATTCACCGACTCCCAGTCCAAAAGAGTCGATTCACTTTGATTCTGATTCTTTTCATGACTCTTCAATCCCGCTCACGGCGCTCACTCTCTCAACGTCTTTCGTTTGATAAGTTGATTGATAAATGTAAATGATAATTGATTAATTAATTATACTTTACCAGCACTAATATCAATTTTATTGGGTGTTACTAGTGTTTTTACTTTTTATTGAATGAATGTGTAGCATTATTTCTTATTCAAAATTCCTTCATTGGTCGATTTTGAAAAAACTATAATTGTTATAAACAGGGCTCGGATTTTTTCCCCGCAAAATTAGTGGGACTGGCATAATTTATTTTTTCGTCCCATAATATTGATTTTCTTTCATTCTTTGTAAAACAATACCCATATCGTTGGAAGAATATTTGAGCACTGATTATAAAATAGTTGTTCTTGTTCCTGGAAATAATAATTTCCAGTTCCAACAATTACCTAATTCAACGAAATGGTAAATGGGTTTCAGTTTTCAACTCCAAACTCGTAATTCATGATTGTAGGAAAGATTATTGATTATTCAGCTATAGATTAAATTTTAAAATTTTCAGTTTTGTACCAAGACGTAAGTCGAATTTGTTGGAGCTCGAAATTGATTCCATTTTTTGGGAATCCGTTCAAGTTTTGAAGTTGGATTGATTTTTCTTTCAAAATTAAAAATAAAATTTCTCTAATTAAATTGATCATAATTTTCTTTTCAAAAACAATTAAATTAAAATTGAATTAATTATACAGTGGTGTAGGAAGTTGGTATGAGCAAGTATGAGACACAATGCCAGAACTTGGAAAATTTTTCATTCAAAATAATATGAAACCGAATGAGTGAAAACTGAAGTGAAAAGTGATGATTTGATGAACGACTGACTGATTCATTTCAAGTTGGACTGGGAGTCGGTGAATCCAGCACGACCCGTAGAATGTGATGTGCTGGTGGAGATGTATGCAAATACATCGATCCTGAGTGTACATGACAACAAATTTGACTCGAAATATTTCAGTATTTTATTGGCCAATTGAAAAATTAGAAACATCAAAAATTTTCATTTTGTTTAAGCTTTCTTGTGGTGTCTTAACTTTCTCAAAATTCAAATTACTTAGACTCCATTTTCAAAAATTTTCTTCAAAATTTAGCCTAAAAATCTGATTACTTTTTTCAAAACATAGATTTTTTTAATATTAGACTGAATCTGCAAATAAAATTTTAATAAGTGATTTAGAACAGAAATTATACCAATTTTAAAATTTTGTTCACTTTTCTGCATATATGCCAAGCATAGTTGACATGTCTGGTCGCATTGCGACCAGACATGTCAACTATGCTTGGCATATATGCAGAAAAGTGAACAAAATTTTAAAATTGGTATAATTTCTGTTCTAAATCACTTATTAAAATTTTATTTGCAGATTCAGTCTAATATTAAAAAAATCTATGTTTTGAAAAAAGTAATCAGATTTTTAGGCTAAATTTTGAAGAAAATTTTTGAAAATGGAGTCAAAGTAATTTGAATTTTGAGAAAGTTAAGACACCAAAAGAAAGCTTAAACAGCATAAAAAATTTTGATGTTTTTAAATTTTCCATAGGCCAATAAAATTCTGAAAAATTTCAAGTCAAATTTGTTGTCGTGTACACTCAGGATCGATGTATTTGCATACATCTCCACCAGCACATCACATTCTACTCACTACAAATTGACTGTAGACCCTGCGTTCGTCCTCGCACCTTGATTTCTAAGCCATGCGCCCTCTGGTGGAAGTTTCTGAAAACTCATAGTTGACTTGTATAGTAAAATTAACCCATGACTTGTCAACTATAGTTGAGAAGTTGGTCAGTCCACTTGTATAGTAAAATTAACCCACTCAATAGTTGACATGTCTGGATACTAATACCTATATATATTATCTTTTTTTAAAAAATTAATACAGGGTGTCTGAGGAGTGCTGATACAAACTTCAGATTTTGATACCACTGGGTACAACTAACTTACGAAAAAAGGTTAAGTATGTGAAGGTGTGGTCTATCTTCAAAATTGAAGGAGCAAAATACTTTTTCAAAATCTAAGATCCAAAATCCAATTTTGACCATGGGGGCTGGTTGTACTATGAAAAATGAGCAAAATTGCCTATTATTACTTTTTGCCTAACTTGCAATTTTTTTTCTTGTATCTGGTTGACATACAATATACAATATGCTCAACTTAACACGAAAAAAACACTCCAATATAAATCTAAATCTAAATACCCTTCTCGTGCCAGTACTTGAGGAATTCAACTGCGTCAAGTGTCCCATTTAATTTTCCAGGATTGATTTTTCCTGATAATTCACACTCAAATAAGTACTTGTCAGTCTGAACAGCACCGCATTCACACAGATCATCATCAGCCAACTGCCATCTATGATCTATGAAGGTTGTACATACTTCAATCGCGTGACTCCACTTCTCAATCTATTAAGTGTTTTCCACAGTCCATATTTCAGATATTCTCCACTTGGTGGGGCTTCCTGCCAGTTTCTTCCATCAGCATCTGCATTCCATATGCGACATCTATCTGTGCTGGGGGTACTCTTAGTACTTCAACTGTTTTCATGAAACTGTGTCTTTATCTGAGGCAGTTTCTGCAAGTTCTTCATATTCATACATAGGATGCAGTGGATTTTTTAGTATCTTTATCTTCTCTGTCATGGATACAACTTCACATCTGACTGCTGGTTGTGCAATTCCTTCAACTCATACAGATTATCCATTGGTTTGGGCATAAGCTGCACCCTGTCACCAATCTACATGCTTAATTTAAGGGTATATCAACTTTACTTGCATGTGCTGAACAACTCCAAACATGGCAGGCATACTCCCCCACCCCCACTGAATAGCACAGTGCCAGCATAACTTGGGGCTTAGCTTGCCAGCTGCTGTCTGCTAGTTTGCAAATTATATTTGTTCTTGCTGCAACTTTCATTTTAGTTGCCTCACAGTACCTTTTGTAGGTCAAGGACCTATCTAGGGTTACACCTAGGTATTTGGGGTTATCTGCATGTTTCAGATCGGTTCCACCCATTGAATATTCAATTGTCGCTTTGCTTCACGATTTCTGAGATGAAAAGAGCATGTATCTGTCTTTGTTGGATTTGGTTTGAGGTTGTTATCTTTATAGCATGTGTCCAGTTCCTCTATAGCTTGGTTTAGTGTGCCATCCACCTCCGCAAACGTATTATGCTGGGCAGTTAGTGCAAGATCATCTGCATACAGAAAGTGGTTAGTATCTGGTCCGATTGGGTGGTCGTTGGTATAAATGTTGAAGAGAATTGGTGACAAAACACTGCGCTGGGGCAATCCGTTCTTTTGCTGCCTCCAGGTGCTGTTTTTACCTGTGAGTGTCACATAAAATCTTTGGTCTTTCATCAACATAGTGACTATGTGTGTATTATAGGGGCTATAAATGATTTTTAATTTCAAAAAATCCCAATGAAAAAAATAAATGCAGAAAAGAATACTTACCTACTTTGTCAAAAAATAAACAATGTTATGATCATGGTCTTTCATCAACATAGTGACTATGTGTGTATTGTAGGGGCAATAAATGATTTTTAATTTCAAAAAATCCCAATGAAAAAAATAAATGCAGAAAAGAATACTTACCTACTATGTCAAAAAATAAACAATGTTATGATCATGGTCTTTCATCAACATAGTGACTATGTGTGTATTGTAGGGGCTATAAATGATTTTTAATTTCAAAAAATCCCAATGAAAAAAATAAATGCAGAAAATAATACTTACCTACTATGTCAAAAAATAAACAATGTTATGATCATTCTTTGTCTTGTACTTGTAAGGGTGAGATATGGCCCAACTGCTGTAGATGGTTTATAATGTAAAGTTCTCGCAGCAAAGATTATTGAACTTACTACTTGGTGGGGACTGAAGATTACGTGTAATACTCTCTATCCAAGGTTCCAAGCTCTGATCATGAACCTCGTGAAATCACTTGGTTCAGGTACCTCAAACTCGCCTGTTCTGATGTCACAGAGTTGATACTACACAAGGCTGGAGTGGCCCAGTTCCACTCTCCCTACTTTTTAATGTTACCCATCGCGTGGTGAATTTGTTTTATTAACACGATTAACGTTATGCCAATTTATTTGTGGTTTTTTGAAAGAACCCCTATTAGATCCGGACTTTAAGGGTTTCGACCCAATTGAACGTGTGTACTTTTATCCAATACCCACCAACATGCTTAGTATTAGTAGCACCCTGACGAGGTGGGAACGTGTATGGTGTTGAGGTAAGCGATGTATCCTAAATCTTACCCAGTTTCCTTCACAATCCTATTAATTAGAAAGTGGTTGTATTTGCACCACACTTTTATAATTTATATCAATTGCTAATTAATTATGAGTCAGGTTTATTCCTGAGGTAGCTTTACATCATCCGCATAATCTGGGCAGATTATGCTGCCAACAGTTTCCCATGTCAAGTCATTTTATTCAATTACATCAAATATAAGAGTAAAATGGTTTGTCTACTGTGTTTCATTTCATAGGTACATTCTGAATTAGTGTTTAAATTTAATTAAGAAAGATTGCAAGCCTCTTCTCTGAGCTGGACAGGTCCTGGTAAATATTACTTCTCTAAGGAATATTTATTGGAACTCTCCAAAGGCATTATTTATCATACAATCCCCGATAACCAATCTTTCCCAATTGCACTTTAACATACTGTAGAATTCAGGAAGTTTTTGAAGCTCAAACATTATAAATTTAATGACATTTTTAGCAAATTGAAAATTGTCAAGCTTCAAAAACTTTTCAAATTTTAGAGTAAGAGAAAAAATGATACAAAACAAAATTTATTTGTTTTTGACGTACTTAGTAGATAAGTATTCATTTCCGCAGTTATTTTTTCATCGGAATTTTTTTTAATTTAAAAATCATTTGTAGTCCCTTCAATTTGCAAATTGAGCAAAAAGGCATAATAGGTGATAAATTTTGTTCATTTCTCAAAGTACTACCGACCACCATGGTCAAAATTGGATTTTGGCTCTTAGATTTTGAAAACGTATTTTGTCTCTTCCATTTTGAAGATGGACAACTTGTTTATCTGATATTTTTTTTAAATACTCATACCCAGTTATATACGTACCTATATCCTAATCTGAAGTTTGTACCACCACTCCCCAGTCCCCGGACACCCTGTATTGGTACCAATGTGGCATGCTCCTTTAGTCAGCCAAATATGAGCTCGATCGTAGTTGACGAGTTGTAAGGATTCCGGGTTTCCTTGCGAGTAAAATCCCAAGACCGAACTTCGATTTGGGTTCCAGTCTCATGGAGCTTGGAGTAAGCTAATAGTTGAACTGATTGGTGTTGATAGAATTGCATAATTATGCTTATTCACGGCAAACCAAGTTTGCTATTCTTTCGACATCTGTGCAAATTCTTGCTCAACTGCCGAATTATGAAGGACCATGTCTCGAAATAAGCTGATCATGGAGCACATCGGCTTTAACCTCTCACACGAGATGCTGCAAAATTTGAAAGCCAACATTTATATCCCCACACAACTAAAATTTCAGATTCTCAAGTTTTTTTTTTAGATTTTTTTTTACAAATTTTAAAATCCAAAAAAATATTTTTATGGGGGTTTTCAAGTCTTTTGCAACTTTTTTCATCAATGAAACGGATAATCGTTTTATTCCAACTCACACCCCGCCCTCTCCCAAAAACTAACTTTTAAGCCAAATCTTTCGAAATTTCAAACAGTTCTGAAACCAGCGAAAATGAACTCTACTCCAAATCACAGACGATCGCATCAGCAAAATCCAGCCAAAGCGACTATAACCTTTGAATAAGATTCGTTCACATTTCTAAAAACATCCCTCTCCCTCTTCCCTTTCTTCACCACTGCGTCCTTAATCGTAAATAATTAAAAGCGTAAAAAAGGCGCGACATTACGCGCTGCGGCACGTGCTCTTGAAAAACGAAATAAAAAAATAGCAAACAACAAAATAACAACAGTTTGTACGAGAAAATATTAATTAAAAAAATCTCGACACGTTTAGCAAAGCAGCATTTAACCATGCCATAATTATACCCGGACCCATACACGCAGGTGAAATTTATTTCCGATGTAATTTATAATTCAGGTACCTAGTAAAATGGGTCTAGAAATTCGAGAGAAAGAAAAAACACCCATCGCATTGTGCGGTCTTTATAATTAAATCACTCTCTCGACGTACTCGTATTTTTGCTCTTGCTTCGAATGATAATTAGAATGCTTTATGACGTTGCGGTGGGTAAAAGGTATTCCCCATTCGAGTACCTACTAATACTTCTTATATAGTCCTTGCTATAGATTGTTAGGCATTACTCGATTCAGTCAATTCAATCTCGACCTTTTAGTAAATGGTCTAAATAATTGAGATATTTGTCGACATACCTCGAACAGCGAAGCAGGCATTGTTAAAAAGCTCTTAATTTTTTCACCACAGTGAAGCTATAAGAGAAGAAAATGAGAAGAAAGTTGTAACAATGTTGTATGTATAATGCAGAATCTTAATCACTCGATTCCATACACCTACCTAAGTATACGTATGTAGACCTATATAAATTCTCAAAGTCCTATTAATAAGTAAACGTACCTACATTACAAGGTACGTACAAGTTGAACATACATATAAGAGTAAGAGAAAGGGAAACCTTTGCAATGATCGTTGCGATATACGTTGAATGTTTGAAGAAAAACTTTTCGTCAACTTTAATTCGTACATAGCCGAGCAATATTCACCGCACCATCATCGGCATCATATCCTTTACACACTCGCGATGATGTTACTACGAGTATAAGAACGAACATGAACACGAAAAACGATAGAAAGAGAAAAATACTACATATGGGTAAAGCCGGCAACCGTTTGAGAAATTCTCTCGAAAAGTTGAACTTTTCAAATGAGATAACTGGAGAAAACTTTTTAATGGCATACGGTTTCACGTTCGCCTTCACCGTCGTCGTCGTCGTCTCTCGTTTTCGTTGAAAAGCTGAAAAACCAAAATGCTTTATTCGTGGCTCGAACGAGAGGCAAAAATAGACGAAAGAAATTATCGATAGAGAGAATTTTCGCGAGTATGTGTCTTTTGACCCTGTCCTCGTTTCACAGCAGCCTTTGCTTACACGCATAATGCTAATTAAAAGCTAACAAAAATTTACACTTGGTCGTTGATAAAAATACTGCGAAATGGTTCGTCTCTTCGAGCTTTTCGACCAGATAACCCGAATGTCAACCATTATGATTCATTTGGATCAACGAGTGTTTGAAAAATACGGCGCCAACTTGCGGCTTGGTTGCTCGCTTCGGTGAGTGTGTAGCATTTGACCATGGTACACATGTTTCCTTGTTCGGTTGTGTGTTTAATTTCCACAAAAGGACAAATTTGGCGCCATGGAAAAAAAAGGGCTACGGAGAAATGTTTACAGTGTTGGCAAATCATCGTTAATTTCGGACAATACTAAACCAAACTGGCGTGCATTTTTACCCCTCCTTTTTTATGCCAGTTTGTTGTGCTCTTTAACACGATGTTTTTCGCCGCTCTTCTACGTATAAAAATATATTCGATAATTAACGGATTGTGTCGAAGGTTGCAGCGAAATCGCACCAGCTTTATTTATACGATGTTTTGTATTGCGAATGGGAACTAAACGATTTTTGTCGGAAATTACCTAAGCTATTTTAGATGGAATTTTCCGAACGTTTTTGCGATATTATTACACGCACGATGCGAGTTTGGGTGCTCTTACTTGTCTGCCATGTTTCCTTGTTCACAATAAGTCGAATTTTTCTCGGGGAAAAACATAAGTTATTTCATATAATGTTTCAAGGTTTCACTCTATCCGTGCTTTAATCTTCATTTAAATTTTTTTTTACATTATTTCACAGTTTTTTTCTATTTTTTAAAAATATTTTTCAAATTTTTTATTTAGTTTAGCTTTAGATTTTTATTTATTTATTTTATCATTTACAAACATTTAGTTATTTTTCAATTTTTCAAGCTACATATGTGCATTAAAGTTCTCAGTTTCAACATTTTTTTTAGAAAATGGAACATCTTAATAAGGCTTTTTGTACTTGAAGTTTTTAAAATAATTTTTTCAGCCATCTGATGAAGAGGGAGAAGGAGGGGGAATAGAAATCTCGAAGTTGGGATCGTTATTCTTACTTTTGGGAACAGCTAGGTTCGAAATATTTTGTTTGGTTCTGAAGCCTTCAGCAGTCCAGTAGATTTTTCAAAGTTGAAATAGCCTCCAAGTTTCACCTAATGAAGTTGGAAAATTTCTGAAAAGTTCTCAAGAAGCTCAAAGTTTGTTAGAGTTTTCACAATATCAATTCATTTCTTTGAAACAATAGGTACCTAATAATAATTTCATTATCATTTCTTTAGAATAATGTAGGTAATTCAATAGGAGTGAACAACTCATTCTCATTTTTACATGATAGTAGGTCGGGGGTACAATAAAATCACCTTGCGGCCTGGATTTTTAAAAAAAATAATTTTCTAAACATTTTGGAAAAATTTCTATCTTTCTTAGAGCTTTTTTGACTCTTTAGGCAAAAGGAAATTTTCTGCAATACCTATTCTCTGCTTTTGTTTGTAGTTCTGGTGGAGTTTGCACGAATTTTTCACTTTCTATTTCAACTTGTTCAGTCTTAGTAATGCTATAAGATGAGAATTTTTGTAGAAACTAATGTTTAAACACAAACAGTTGCATCACAATCACTAATTTAAACCATGACAATATTCAATCTTAAATGATCAGTAACACAATTGCTTACTTAATTTAACCATTATTCAATTATGTTTCCGATTTTCGGTAGTGGTTCATAATTATTATGGTGATGATCATTAGATAAGATGTTTACTTGTTGCAGTGTTGTGATTTACCAAACTGCATTTAAATCAGGCCATACTGAGTACACACAAATGTTTACTTTTTCTCCCTAGGGATGCTTTAAAGTAACTTTTTCTCAATAATTTTTCTAATTTGAAAAGGACATACTTTTGCCCCAAATAACGATGGAGAATGAGAAATGATGCGCTTTATAATGTAGGTTAGTAAGTATGTATCTTATAAGATTAAATTTCTGCTTTTCAGTGGTGTTCCATAATCTATGGCGATGATCACCAAGATGTTTACTTGTTGCAGTGTTGTGATTTACCAAATTTGCATTTAAATTTACTAAGTACACGTAACTATTTACTATTTTTCCCTAGGGAGCTTTGAAGTAACTTTTTCTTGCTAACAAAAACAAAAACAATAAAAGGCAAAATTAATGGCTGTAGGTATATGAAAAAAAAGGCTCATTTACAGTGGTACTTATGTAATTGAAAACCATAAACTAAAATAATTGAAAAATTCATCTGTTGTTTTTCAATGAAACCATTTACAATCAGTACATAATTGAAATTTCTGTGATTTTTCATTGAGAAGTTAGAATATTTCAATTTCTTAATTGCTAGTTTTTCAATTACCATTATGAAGGAGTCTTAACTGGTTAGGCAGCTTAACGTTTTAGCTGTTTGCTTGTTGAAATTTGGCTGCAACCTGATCATGAAATAACATAGGTATACCTCATCAAAAATAAATGCTCATCTTACCTTGATAAATAATGGGTGAAATAAGCTACGTATGTAGAACCGCGAACTAATTACTAATCATATGCCAAAAGTATTACAAAACAATATGCGATCAAATTAAACAGTGAATACAAAATATACACACTGTACCTGGGGGAAGACAACGAACTAGTGGCCATATTGGCTGAATTATGTGTGTCATGGCAATTTATCCCGCTGGGTGCTTTTGGCTGCGCTGGTGTCGAGTTCTTGAACGAAGTACCATGCGAAGTACAGCGCGCGCAGCCAAGTGCATCCAACTACTATCACTACCATCCCTCTTCCCCGTTGCTTGCAAACTGACATATAGCGCAGCCAAAAGCACCCAGCGGGAGAAATTGGCATGACACAAGATTTTACTACCATCCCTTTTCCCCGTTGCCTGCAGTTCGGTGTCTTACCCGGAGGGCACAGGTACAGTGTCTATAATACAAAACTTAATACAAATACTTACATACAATGAACTTTGGAATAAACCCAACCGACAAAAACATAGAAAAACATACAAGAACATTTGGTACTGATACTAAAACTGATGATCAAATTGGCGATTGAACATATGAAAAACAAACAAATGACATATGATACTTCAACTGCATTCAATTTAAAGATGAGTAGACCGAAGATAAGGGGTGAGATTTGCTGGAGGAACTGACAAATTAGCAACTGGAACTTGAACTGGACTTTTACAACTGGCAGCTTTGTGAACATACTTTCTGCAGTTCATACATTTTCTCTATCACCAGGATACTTTGGACACGCGTTTACAATATGATCTGCAACATTGCATCAGAAACAAATGGCAGGTGGCTTTCCATTCCCAGTTGCTACAAAAGCAGCTCACAGCTGACTTATAAAATAGAAGGCTTTTAATTGACAGTTGAAGTTGATTCTTGTATTCTTGTATCGAAAACTCACACGCTTCATTCAAAAGCACCTTTGTCATCATTTCATTAGAATTTATTATGTAAATCATTTATCGCTGCACCAGCGGGTGGCTTGGTTTTTGGTGCATCCTATTCCAGATCCATGCCAGGTGCTCTTCAGGTGTAATCACACTTCCAGATGGGAGACTGGAATTCAGATCAGTCACAATCTTTGCGTTATTATTGCACTGTTTTAACAGCATTCATTAAACAGATTCTCAGAGCAATATATGTTTTACAGATATTGAGGCACAGTACTAATACAGATTGGAGTTTTACCGTAACTCCATATGATTCAGTTTCTTTAATCACATTACGTATATCATAACGGCTCATTTCCCAGCATTGAGATGACAATATCCATATCCCTTTTCTTATTTTGGGTGGAACAGTTATTATGCTCAATTGTTTTTCTAATCTGATGTAAGTATGATAGGTAATTTTTGAAGTGGAAAGCGCCATTTGAGAAAAATATTTTCCTGTGAACGCCATGTGAGCTGCGATAGAGGTTGGATACAAATTCTCAGTCATTTTAACTGCGATAAACAATGATAATTACTAGAAACAAATGAAATGAGCTTACAGTGCGTGATGTTTCTCTTTTTAACTTTTAGTATCAGAATGAATGAAATTCCATTTCCAGTTATGGTGATTTTGTGACCCAGGTGATTCGCGGTCTCAGCTTTTCAATTGTTTGCTCTTTAAAATTCGGCTACAACCAGATCATGAAATGAAATAAGTTACCTACTTACTTAATCATAAATAAAAGCTCATCTTACTTTGTACATAATGTAGGCAATGTTCAAGTTGAAGCGGATTAAATCACATATAGGCACCTTTTGATTTAAAAATCAAGTGGCCAGGTGTTGTTTTTTTTTGGAAGCCTTGCATTTTTAATTTGCATTAGGGTGGATTGTAAAAAAAAGAAAAAAATGTCGAAGGATTTTGGCCAAATTCAATGAATACCAATTCATTTTTAATTGGAAGTCATTTTGAAAAATTTTTAGTTTCAGAGATGTCTTTGCAGGGGAAATACGGTCTTCAATATTTCTTTTTTAAAAAAATCACAGTTTTTCGCTCCAGTCGCTTCCGTCTAGGCTAGGCCATCGCTGTCGAAGTCCGAGACAACTTTTAGGATTTTACTGAGCGGTTGAAAATCTACAAATCGTTTATTTTTGAGAAAATTTATGCCTTGAAAATATTTTTGTCTCGAATGTTATGCGTTGGTTATTCCGAAACATCCAAAGAAATCATTCCTGAGACTGGGGAGATATTTTGGAATGCAGTTGTGTCCATTTTTCAGTTATTTTATTATGGTTAATTTCAAAAAAGCAATAAAAAAGATCAAAAAAGTCAACCTATTTTTTCAAGATTTTGAAAAGGACAACAATGATTATAAAATTAACTCCGATGTTTTCCAAAATATTTCATCAGTTTCAGAAATTATATCTTTCAATATTTTGGCATAATCAAAGAGATTTGAGAAGAAAATATTTTCAAATCTTGAATTTGCTATCCTACAAGAATGAGCAAAATGCAATTTTACAAACGTTCTGTGAAACCCTATAAATGTTCTTGGATTTTGATGGAAATAGCGTATTTATGTAGATGCAGAATCTCAAATACCATCTTTCAGAACTAGACCATTTTTTCTAAAACAGGTCGAGTAGCGATTGAAGCGAAAAAGCCACGATTTTTTTGAAAATTACGGCCTCTTCGGGTACCCATATTTTCCCTCCTGAAGATTTTCCGGACCTTGACTTTTGAGTGACTTTTCAACTTGAAATTGAACTCTTCGTTGAATTTAGTCAGAACCCTCTGATATCTTGAGGTCGCCTGAATGATTTTTTTGTTATTCAAATCATCTGAAAAACTTCTAAATTTTTCAAGCCATAATTTTTGTCAAGCTCCGTCAATTTTCAAATTAAAAAAAAATGATTATTTTGCTTTCCCGTTAATTATCCAACGTGAAATTCCATATCTAGCAATTAGAGCGATTTTGTAATCCAGGTGTCTTAACTTTCACCCCTTTGGATAGGTACCCATATTTTCCCTCCTGAAGATTTTCCGGACCTTGACTTAAGTGACTTTTCAACTTGAAATTGAACTCTTCATTGAATTTAGTCAGAACCCTCTGATATCTTAAGGTTCCTCAATGATTTTTTTGTTATTAAAATCATCTGAAAAACGTCTAAATTTTTCAAGCCATAATTTTTGTCAGCTCCGTAAATTTTAAAATTAAAAAAAAATGATTATTTTGCTTTCCCGTTAATTATCCAACGTGAAATTCCATATCCAGCAATTGGAGCGATACATATAGTGATGCCAATTTTTAGTCGCTGTAGCCAAGGCTCACTTTCAGAAATTGAAAAAAAAAAAAATAGCTAAAAAATTAATTGATTTGATCAAGTTTCAGGAATTGACAGTGATGACCAAAAAATTGCCACGTACCCTATTATTCGAGAGTCAAATATTTTCAAAGCACGATTTCGCCCCAAAATAAGCGATCTGTAGATTTTAAACATTTTTTCCAGTTTTATTTTTAGTTTGGCGAATTTATTCCTCGGATCTTCAGAATCATTGTTGGATTTTGATAGCTAAAGTCTAGGTCGATGCAGAATCTTTAATATGTACTTCCTTTCAGCAAACTAGACCATTTTTTTCAGACCCGGTTGAGTGGGGATTGGAGTGAAACAACCAAAATTTTTTCGAGAATGCAAGCTGTTTTAAGACTCATATTTCCTCTCCATGGGCACTTTCGAGACTAAAACTTTTTGTGGACGACTCATAAGGTCTCTCCTGAATTTTGTCAAAATCCTCAGACTTTTTTTTCTCACCATTCATTCTCGTAATATTGTCATTTTTTTTTTTATGTAGACCAGGATGACGTGGGTGATAATTCAACATAGAGAATTATTAATAGGCACCTACCATCGAATAGTTATAACTAATAACAATAAAGCGGTAATTGCTTATTTACATTTAAAATACTTCGCTCGTATAATATTTTGCAAAATTGCAATTTCCTCTTTAGCTGAAGAGCTCGCATCGCTGGTATAATTTTTATTCGAGCGTATAATATTGCCGCTTAGTCAGCGATCTAAACAGGAGGAAAATTTCTCTTTCAAAGAGATTGAATTTTTCGCAATTTTTTAAAAACGTTCTCACTTTTGTTTACCCATTTCGCAAAAACAAAAAAAAATGCAATTCAATCTGGACTCATATTTTTTGGCGAGACGAGAAAAAAATTCAGCCAAAAAACCTTCTTGGTTTTTTTTTCACAAGGTACGAAAAGGAGGGGGAACGTCGCAGCATTACAGAGGGAAATGCACTTAAAGGTCGTTAAGAGTGTCTAAAAATGCTATAAAAAAAAGCTAAATAACAACGCTGTTAGAGGTATAGGTAGGGTCCCCTGTGTCATACTCTCATATAAATACTTATGATGCTGTTTCTTACCCCTCCCCTCCCCCTTCTCTGTAGCTCCTCGACACCGATGTTCGATACAGGCACGCGCGTGCAAACTCGACTCGCTACACGAGTATATTCAATTTGTAAATCAATTAAGCGCCATTTATACGACGATCCATCGAAGAAAGACCACTTCCCTGCGCCTCTCGACTGGCTCAAATTCATCGTCTAAAACTACCGTTTAATTCGGTAATAAAAAATTCGCCATTTGCCGTATCGTACGTGGAGACGAGGCAGAACCGGGGGGGGGGGGTAGTGTATTTGGCTTGGTCTTTTCGAGCTACCACCGGTGGGGCGAAATTTCCGACTTTAAACAACATTTTACGATGGGCGGAGAATTTACGACGTACGATTGCTTTTACCGAAATGAATTCTTTTTTATTTATAAGAGATTACTACGCGGAAAAATTCGCTTCGTTATGTCTTGTGTAGCCTTTTTTTCTTCTCGATAGATAAAGACAGGGCGAGTGAGGAGGTGGGGGAGTAGAAAAAGGCAAACTCTCATTGTTTGTCATTTTAATGAATAAGCTTCCATTATAAAGTAGCTATACCCAACATAAAAAGAGAACTGCTAATCGTTGTGAATGAAATTTCACTCTACGTCTTGTAAAAAAAAAGTGTAGGTAGAAGTACACGTAGGTACTTTGTTCGTAATTTGGATTTTTTATTTTAGGGTCAAAGGCACGGTCGACTCGTCGCTTCGAAATGTTGATAGGTATGCAGTATATAGGTACTATAAATTAAAACCATCGTCTCATCTGTTATGTTTATTCGAGTTGAAAAAAGAAGAAAAGTTAGGTATTTTCTATGCAGATATCTTCTGGTATAAAAAAAAAGTTGAAGCAGCAGGTATCTAATATTCGTAATATGTAATTTTTTCCATATTATGTGGATGATTCGTTGTGGTGAAATTGCAATAAAACCCAAGCTATGTAATATTTCACGTTAGTAGGTAAAATTGTATACGTGTATTACCACAGCTTTATATAATACTCGTACGTCGAGTAACAAACTTCGTTACACTCGAGTTGTTCAATAGGAAAGATCACCACCATACCTATTTTCTGCTCGAGTTTAAAATAGGTATAATTTTGATTCCCTGGTTTGTATCCTGTCGAGTGTTCGTCTTGCTTTGGCAAGTTTTTGCTTCTGCTTCGCTTTTATTTGAGTAAGTAGTTTTTAGATGAATTTTTGACTCGAATTTATTCACGTGTAATGTAGCTAAGTACCTACCTATCTATGAAAGAGTATGTGCTTTAATGTGTACGATGTTATGGGCGAATATTTCATTAAAACGTTATTGCATTCTGGTATACCTATGGTTAAAGGTGGTAGCCTTTTTTTTTATTTCTTTTTCGCTTCGGTTATCTATACGTATAGATATACGGTTACTTTAGTATGTATTTATTAAAAAAATACAACGAAAAAATCAATATTGTGTAACGAGCTGAGCACGTTTGTGTATTGGTAAAATCGAAATTTTTTATGTTGCACCTGAAAGCTGGTTGTATGCGAACGTGATACTTATAGAGATATAGGTACTGTTTCGATGAATCTGACAGTTATAAAGAAGATAATGAAAATAACAAACGCTGATGGTTGTTTTTTTTTCTGTTTTGATTTTAATACGATATTAATTTCGGTTTCAATTTGGTGCAGGTATAAGATTATCTTCGATGAAGATTTCATGTGATAGCTTCAAGTGCAATGTTATACAGGGTGGTTGAGAAATTACTGGAGTAAGTGAATCTGGTGACCGTTTTGGGATTTTAAATCGAGATTTGAATTTTTGATAAAAGCTGGAAATAGATTTTTAGCTGCAAGAGGTGGTTTATAGATTATTTGAAAAATTTAGTGAATTGAAAATTCTCGAAATGGAAACTTTTTGTAATCTGTTTATTTTCAATCTCAGAAAAAAATAATTTTATGGCTTACCTTTTTCAAGTGAGCCCCTGAACTCTAAAATCGAATTAGTATTTTGGGTCTTTTCGAGCCATTCTGGAACCTCCAGCACAATTTTGGATTTCTCCAGAATTTCGAAATTGCTCTGCAATGGTTGGGAAATGCGGAATTCGGATTCTAAGGGTTGATTTTAGTCTAGAAAAAGCGATTCCTGCGAATTTCAAAAAAAAATTGTGAACAGGAAATTTTTGATTTTTTTAACTTTTTTTTTGTAAAAATATTCTGTTGAAAAAAAAACGCACTTGAGGCGTCCGGTACCTGGAAATCGGTCCAAATGTGGATAAAATCTCGAACAATGAGTCGAATATAAGCCATAACTCGATTTTTGGCAGCCCAAGTTATTTTCCACGTTTTCTGGAGAAATTTTAAAATTCTGGAGAAATTGAATAGTCGCTCTGGAGGCTCCATAATGATTCGAAAGTGTGAAATTTGGATTCGAGTGGTTGATATAAATTGGTTTCAAGACTAATTTTCATCATTTTGACCGAAAAAATTTCCATGTCTTAAAAAAAAAAACAGAAATCACCTGAATTTGTCAAATTTGGATTTTAAAAAATTCACCAATACTCGAAAAATCAACGTGGAAAGCTGAAATTTTGGTTATGGGGTTTCAGACCATGTTCTTTTCAAAAACTACAGTGTTCCACATCATCGGTAAACACTTTGAGAGGTTCCCTTGTAAAAAAAAAGTCTTGGAAAAGTCCTCAAATGCAAGAGGGGTTCGTTGGATGTGTTTACTTACTATGTTGATTTCTGTTCATTTCAGAGGTTATTTGAGCGATTATCAGGCTTGATCACCTCGATCGTTATGTTCCTGCAGTCTGATTTTGAGCGAAATTTGACTGTAATCGTGTGATCCATTGAACTTGCTTTGTCTTCTCTTGAGCTTCATCTTGAGGATTTGTTGATCTATCAAGGGAGTTACTCGTAGTGTAGGTACGAGTATGCTTACGATTTCATCAGAATAGTAATTTTTGAAGAAAAAAAACGTGGTTTAAAACCCCTATGCTGCCCAAATTGATTTTTGGAGAAGTTTTGATGATCCAATAGGTACAGTTTCCTACTTGTGGTACCTTCCAGTTACCCACCTACCCGTACAACAATGACCATGCTAATTTCGATGTGAATGTCGACCCATCCACATCCGTCACTTTTGGATGCCACATGTCGATGTGAATTTCGACCCTGTGTCGAGCTAATTGTCGATGTAATTGTCGACTGATGTTGATCTGCATTCGTGTCGACAATTGGCTCGACACAGGGTCGAAATTCACATCGACATGAGGCATCCAAAAGTGACGGATGTGGATGGATCGACATTCACATCGAAATTTATGTCGACCTCCGACTTTGTAAAATTATAAAATTTGAGTTTAAAAATTTATAATTTTTTTTCCAAAAATGATTTCCTCTGATGTGGCTATTGCTCGTGCTGAAAACAGCATCGATGCAAAGACCACTTCCGAAGAAGTACAGACGAAAAGTCTGTATAATCGAACAGTCGAAAAGAAATTTCTTATATCATAGACGGTGCAATACTTTATCTGCGAGTACTAAACTAATCCATTTTTCATGTCGACATGTCGATGTTAATGTTGATGTGAAATTCGACATCAACAAATACATCCACAATATCAACATCATATCATCTACAACTCAAAACTGTGGAAAAGTGAATAATTTCGTCAATGCCCTAAAAAATTTGTTTTCCTCATTGAACAAGACCATATTTTTGAATGTTTACTAAACTTTTAAACACCAAAACAGAAATTTCAATTCTGAAAAATTGGTCGACATAGTTGTAGATGTAAATTTCGAGCATCGAATTTTACATCTACATGTCGATCTGGCATGTAGAGGTATCAGAAATAATGAGAAAATTTCGAAAATTTTCATTTATTTGGCTTTTGTACGGACAGAAGATTCCTACTAAATAATTAATTGATCACTTTTCCATCATCAAGTTGGAAAAAACGTAGTCGATGTAAATGTCGACGTCGACAATTGTTGTGCGGGTATCACACAAACTTCACTATTTTTGACGATTTGTCTTTTTTTCCCTTTTTTTTTTTTTTTAAATAAAAAATGTTTCTGAAACTAACTTGAACTCTTTCAAACCGAATTTTACCCTTTCCAGTCATTCTGGAACGTCCAGCACGATTTTCAAATTCTCAGTAAGGCATGGAAATTAATTTGAGCAGCCCAACGCACTCAAGGTACCGGCCTGGAAATCGGCCCAAATGGCAATGAACTCGTCCAGCAGGTCGATATCAAACCACAAATCGATTTTTAGCTGCTCAAATTAATTTCCACGCTTTCTGGAGAAACTCAAAAACTTTGGAGAAATCTAGTTTCACACTCGAGATTCCAGAATGAGTCAAAATGGTGAAATTTGGACTGATAGGGGGGCTGGTTTCGGACTGGAAATAGTTGGTTGAAAAAATTTCGAGAAATTCCCTTCAAATAGAAATTTTGATTTTTTTTCTCTTTATTAAATAATGTGTGGAGACTCCAAAGGAACTTGAAATGATGAAATTTGGTTCGACAAGTTGGAATCAGTTGTAGGATTGATTTTCATCATTTTTACTGAATAAATGAATTATTTTTTTGGATGACATTAAATTACTGAAAATGGTTAATTTTGGATTTTGAAAAATTCTCCAAAATATGATAATCCATTTTGAGCTGCTGATATTTTGGTTATGTGAGTTTCAGACCGTGCTCTTTTTAAAAGGAAAGTTAATCGAAAGTCAAAGCTTTAAAGCTAAAAACCCACGATTTTCAAGGATTTTTGAAATCGAAAAGCTAGCTAACGCTTTATTTTCCAATTTTCTTTGAGCTTTTTTGCATAGTTATTTATCTGGTTCGATTTCAGAAATTTTTTCTTTTTTTGGTTTGCACAGAAATTATGACGTTTTGATACAGGGGATCTTGTAAACAAATTCATCTCATCCCCCCCACCCTCCAAAAAAAACACGTTGAGTAAAAATGAGATTTCCAGTTTTTGCTCAAAATATCTCAAAAGAAAAAGTCTCCCAGGATGAAATAATCAATTTTTAAAAATTAGAAACTTCAGATTTTTTTTTGTGATGACAATAATTTTAAAGTGCCAACCTTCCTGATAAAAAAATGCAATTTTCGTAAAAGATTTTATCACTCCAATTCTGTACTCCAAAGCAAAAAGGATGAAAGTCCATTTTTCACGATTTTGAGATTTTCACATCATATGGGAAGCTCTTGAAAACCTCTCTCTAACGATGTATGTATCAGCGCTCCAAGTGGAGAATTACAGAAGTTGTCAAAATGAAAAATATGGAAGTCCTGGAAAACAAGAAAGAAAAAGGATGGAAGTCCAGATATTCTTTTTCTCGAATAGGACTTCCACCCTTTAATTACGCGGACTTCCATCCTTTTTTTGGAGCATATTTACTTGAGAAGAATGGAAAGTCCATTCAATTTTTTTCATTAGTTCATTTAAAAAATAATTGACCGGAGATTAATTATTTACAAAAGCTAAACTCAATTACCAATACATCAAAGAATTGAAATACAATTTTCTATTAAAATTTACTCTCTCTACGAGTTTGAAAATGAAACATAAACTATCGCTAAAATGGTTTTTTCGCTCTCCTAAAAAATTTGGGTTTTGGACATCCATCATTTTCGCATTGGAGTACAGAATTTTGGGCTATTAAGTGGCCAGTTTCCTGTAGAAGGAAGCCTCATATGGCTGAAATAAATTTCCATTCTATTCGTCTCCAAACTGAGAGGTTCTTGTTTTGCAAAAGAATGCACAATGCACATTGTTCTCGTATGTATTTACGGCAAACTGGTTAGGCAATTTTATTAACACCATCTGTTGCTCATGTAATGAACCTTGTTACTTTGCGGCTTCGAACGAAAACAGGTATTATTTCCAAAATTCCACTCTTGAAGCCGATTACCGACTAACTCGAGGTCGTCAAGTCCAAATCCGGTATTCACTTGGAGCATCGGTTACTCCTTTATCTGTTATAGGTAGAATATTATGGTCACATATTGCCACCTGGATACTTATATCATACAAATCTGTATGTTTCGCTGATGAAGAGGAATTTTCAGTCTTTCGAAATTTTTGCTTTCAACGTTGTCATAAATTTAAGATCTGTTTTTGTTGTCAGATTAAACTTGTTTTTTTTTTTTGTTGTTTTGGATATTTTGTAATAAGAAAAGGAAATCTGATTGTACAATAGGTTTTCTTTCCTCTTCTAGATTAATTGAATGGAAACATTTACACGAAAAAAATATTTTTTTAATTTGAAAAGTCATACGATTTTATTTCAAAACTGTTGAAAATATGCCATATAAATTACTCAAGTCGCGATTCCGCTGTATTTTCGAATTATCTTGTACAATACCTCCAACATAGGTAGTTGGTTTTTATTATAAAATGTACAAAATGTGCGTGTCTGTGTCCGCATATAGCTTGTACAACACTCATAAAACTTTTCCTCGATGAAGGAGATGAAAAGAAACAGAGAGAGGGGGAAAATGAAAAACCTTATATATTTAATAAGTTTTTTATTTCATTTTATTTTAGGTTTTTTTTGGTGTGTGTGTGTGTGTGTGTAAAATACAATAGCTTGAAACCGGCGTAAAACGTCCAACTCTCTGAGTAGGTTAGAAGCATCATTTTTTCAGCCAGATAAACTTTTTAACTTCACATTAGTATTCAACGAGAAAGTTGTATCTTTTCGCAAAGGTTTTCCCATTCTTTTGACAGGCGTATTTTTTTCTCCAGCTAACGTGAAAAGAAGAAGAGAAAAAAGGCTCGGGCGAGTGAACTTTATGCTGTGTACTTATACTCGTAGTCGTAGGTATCTGGTGAAATCGTAGAGTTTTTGTGTAATTTTCAACGAGTGTAATTAATTGGTTTATTTTCTAGGAAAGTTTGACGGGTATTGTTTCATAGAAAACGTGTATTTTTTGAAACTTGCTTCGATAATAATATTTTTAACTAATGGAATCATGTAGAAAAATTTCTTATCATTTTTATAGTTTTTAGTTTTTCATAAACGTGTTTGAAAAAAATGATACCAAAGTGTGTGCGTAACTGGCTTATCACACTTGCTGGATTTCAGGAATAGCTTCAGATGTCTTGGTACCGAGTTCAGCAAAAACTATTTTGCAATCAGTGTTTAGCTGATGGCTTGTTTTGTCTTAACATTGACGACTTACAATATCTAGATTTTTTTCCTACAAAAGGATAGGAAAATTTTCATCAAGATACCGAGAAAGTTTCCTCTTCCTTGAACCCACTTGTGAGAAAAAATAAACGAATACTTATTTTATTGCAAATAAATATTTTGTGGAATTGTAAAAATGATTAAAATTGCTTTCCATTATAAATCAAAGCAAAATAAATTCAGAAGGTAACTCTTTTGGTAAAATATTGTTTTCTTTTTGTTTGAAAAAAAAAGAAAAAAAATCCAACGTAAGAACATAGTAAATTATTGCTAGTTTAGGTACTTTTATTCCTTTCATACCATTGACAAGAATTTTTTGCTGTTGTAACCTTTGATGGTATAAAAGAAAAGTAAGTATATTTTCGTTTTTTTCTCTCTTTTACATCCGCGTTCCGTTTGTTACGACGAGTTGGGGGAAAAATGATAATTCCAAGAGTAAATTTTCAAATTACCTCTCTTATAATGTAACAACATATTCAATGAAGTTAGCCTCGCTGGTGCTGGTTTTCATTTGTTGGTCGTGCCAGTGGTGAGAGGTGAGCTCGCTTTTTTTCTCCTTTAGTTTGCTGTTCTAATGTAGACAAGAAAAAAAAAGTAGTGTTAGAACAGCAGAGGAAAAATTTATTTAATACGATTCGCATGTACGTACATTGGTGAGGTACTGAAGTTTTCTTTCATTTTAATATGTATTGTTTGAAGTTGCGAAATCGTTGAGAGAAGTCTTGTTCATCGTGGTAACCTGTAGATAAGTACTAGTACTTTAAGCTACGGTACTTCTGACCCACCCTGTTTTGAGAAGTGAACGATTAAAAATCTATCATGTTGTCGTGTCGTAAAAGTAAATCATGTTCTCTTGAAATGTTTCTTTGGCGATACCAAACTAATCGAAATAGTAGATGATAATTGGAAAATTTGTGTTTTCGAACATTATTAAATTCGATTGGAAAGTTGAGAAATAGAAAATACACGTATATTTATATTGTAAAATGTAAATTGTAGTTGTACGCAACGTACTCAATTTCCCATCAAATGTGTATTTATTTTTCCGTTTGTTGCAGAATAAACAAATCACCAGTAATCCAGCTTATGGAATTATAATTAGTAATCAAACGTTGGTGCTGCAACAGGTGACTAAAAATAGTTCCGGGTATTATAGATGCGCTGCTTTGAATTCCGAAGGCGAGTCGGTCAGCCAGTCTGTGAAATTGGATGTGAAATGTGAGTTATTCTGATTAGTACTCTTGAAAAAAATATATATATAAACTATATTATCTAATATGTATTTGGAAAAACTAGTGAGAACCATTAAAATGCAGTGAAAATTGCATAACAGGAAGAAACTCGTAGGCATATTTTGAAAAAATGAGCTTCAAAAAATTTGAAAAAAATCGTTCAATTTGAAGAATTAATTTCTGATTTAAAAAATCATATGAAACAAAATACAAAAAATCATTTCAATCTCAAAAAAACTGAAGTAGGTACTTAATATTTTAAGAAATGAAAAAAAATACACCAAAAAAACGTGACATTAAAAAAAAATTAGTTAAGTACCTAACTACCTACCTACACATGAGAAATGAATTTTTTTTGGAGAAATTATATTTTTTCAATTTTGACTCCTCGTCTCCTCGTCACCTAGCACTCTTTTGTGTCGAATCGATGGAAAAATCGTAAAATTTAGTGAAAATTTCAGCGAAGGAAACTGAAAATCTTGGTGTTGTTGATATTGGAAAATATACTTGTGTAAATGAATGAATTTCGGCTGCTGATTTTTCAAAATAAAGTATCAAGTCAATGTCAAAAGGCGCAATCTTTCAGTCAACTTACTTACTTATTTCATTTTTACCTGTGCTGCAATTATCGCTGAATTTCAATGATTTTTTTCCTCTGATTCAAAATGAAAGAGTGCTGAGGAGACGAGAAGTCAAAATTTGGAGGAAATAATTTCTTTAAAACCATTTATTTCCTAATTTTTTAATTTTTTTTCTGTTTTATAGTGTTTTTATTTCATTTTTTTTACGGTGTTCCAGGTTTTTGAGTTGGTTTTTTTTCAAAAACATGAACTACCTACTTTTATTTTGTATCATGTGATTTTTTAAATCAGAAAAAAATTCCAGCTGAACGATGTTTTCTCAAATTTTTTTAAGCTCATTTTTTAAAAGTATTTTCGTATCAATGATCATAATCTGATTGGTAAACGCCGAACAAATCTTTTGCTTTTTTTTTTGTTTTCAATTTCGGTATGTTTTGGGGTGGGTGAGTGAACCTCAGGGTGAAAAGATTATTTTATCTGATCAAATAGGTCTAATCAGGGATCTCCTACATTGGACCTGATCAGCTCTAAAATTTGGCAAAGTCCATTTCGATCAAGTTAGATCAGAAGAATGTTCAAATCTAAACAGATCTGAATCGCCCCCTCCTCTTCCCCCTCCTCTTCCCCTATTGAACCTGATCTGGTCTGAACAGATTTAATTTTGATCGAAACTCTAATTTGATTAGATCTGTTCTGATCAAATCAGAATCGGATCCGGAGAACGTGAAGATCTGACAAAATCGCCACAAAGCATTGATCTATCAGATCTGATCTGAAAAACTATATGGATGAATTTTCGAATCTGATGTAATCTGATCAGATTTCAATTGTCTCCCCCCTCCCATTTTAGCTGTTCAGGCGTGAACAGATTTAATTCTGTCAACATTCTGTTTTGATTAGATCTGATCCGATTAAATTGTAATAAACGAATTTCCAAATCTGACCTGATGTGAAAAAAACACGTCTGATCAAAACCATAGCTAGTCTTCCCGCAATCAGATCCGATCATATCTCCAATCAAAACACTGATCTGATTTGATAACATGGGTCCGACTCAATCAGAGGAATTGATGTTCTGATCGGACCAAGTCCGATGAGATCTGATCAAGCAGATCTGATGATATCTGATCAAGCAGATCTGATGATATCTGATCAAACAGATTTGATGAAGATCTGATCAAACAGATTTGAGGAGATTTGATCAAGCATATCTGATGCAGATCTGATCAACCAGGTCTGATGATATGTGATCAAACAGATTTGATGAGATTTGATCAAGCATATCTGATGAAGATCTGATCAAACCAGTCTGATGATATCTGATCAAACAGATCTGATGATATCTGATCAAACAGATCTGATGATATTTGATCAAGCATATCTGATGAAGATCTGATCAAACCAGTCTGATGATATCTGATCAAACAGATCTGATGATATTTGATCAAACAGATCTGATGATATCTGATCAAACAGATTTGATGAGATCTAATCAAACAGATCTGATGATATTTGATCAAACCGGTCTGATGATATCTGATCAACCAGATTTGATGAGATCTTGATGAAGACCTGATCAAACAGATTTGATGAAGATCTGATCAAACAGATTTGATGAGATTTGATCAAGCATATCTGATGAAGATCTGAACAAACCAGTCTGATGAGATGAGATCTGATCAAACAGATTTGATGATATTTGATCAAGCATATCTGATAAGATACAATTAAGCCTTTCTCAGTGGACCTGATCTGAACAAATCCATCCGAACAAAACATTGATCTGAACAGGTAGAATTGGGCTAGGAGAATTTCCAGAACTGATCTGACCAAATTGATCTTATTTGATCAGATTCAATCAAGTCTCGCTGTTTGGACCTGATCAGATCTGAACATGATTCAATTCGACCGAAGTACTGACCTGATTAAATTTGGTCCAACCAAACTGCATCCAAAGAATGTTTGATTCTGATCTGGGTGATCTGATTAATGTGGTCCTGTGTATCAAAATGAATCCGGAGAATGTTGAGATTTAATCAGATCTGACCAAACAGGTATGATCAAATCTGATCAAGTCTCCTCAATTGGATGTGATCTAATCCGATCAAAACGTTGATCTAACCAGATCAGATCAGTGATGAAATTGGATCTAAGGGGCATGTCTGGATCTGACCAGATTTAATCAAATTGGTCTGTTCGTATCAAATTCTGGCTCCTCTATTGGATCTCATCAGATCTGAACAGATCTAAATCAAACCGAAACTTTGATCTGACCAGATTCTATCGTGTTTTGCTGATATTTTTGTATTTTGATCGTTGATTTTTTTTCTGCATGTAATATGTGAAAACCTGGTTTTAAAAAATTTAAAGGTTGAAATGTCATAGCATTGAGAAAATTGAATTCAAGAGGTGTGTACCTTCCTGAAAACTCGAATAAATAAACTTTGGGAGAGAGGAGAGAAAAGTTGAAGAAAAATTGAAAAAAAAAGTTCAAAATGAGAATTTATGAAGATCTGTTTTTTTACGTCAGGGGGGAGGAAAATAAATGTGGCCATAAAAGTATCGATAAGATTAGATATGTTCAAACCTAATTATTTATTCAATATGGGATACTTCATCTGATGTGGCTGATTCTGATCAGATCTGATTAATCAATTCAGCCATCTGATCAGATCTGATTAGTCAGATCGGTCGTCTGATCAGATCTGATTAATCAGATTATCCATCTGATCAGATCTGGAAATCCTTTTGTCCAAGTTCTTCTCTCACTTTGCATCATCATGTGACTTTTATTCAACCATAAAACTTTCCAAAATTCGTTTTCAGACGAACCAGTTTGTCGTATGAATCAACAACGTGTCTATGGAGCTGAACGTAACGAAGAGATCAACATCACATGTCAAGTTGATGGGAATCCTACTCCAACTTGGTTTCGATGGAGCTTCAATAATTCGATGGTGCACATCGTATCGGTGAATAATTTTGTGAATCATAATGGCTCCAGTGTTATCGCATATAAGCCCATATCTGAGAGTAGCTATGGTACGCTGTTGTGCTCGTCTCAGAATGAACTCGGACCTCAAGTAGTTCCTTGTGTTTTTCACGTTGTATCTGCTGGTAAGTATTTATTTGATTTTGTCTTGACAATGAGTAATTAAGTTTAAATCATGGGTACCTATTGCCTTCGATAATAGACGTACCTATATTCCAAAACTGATCTTGTAGGTCGAGTTTTCATGATGAATAAATTTGGGAAATAAATGGATAGGTACTCGTATGATAATTATGTTTGATGGTTCAACTGTAAACTCGTGTTAGACCACATCAAATACATTCAGATAAGATATCCACCTCTTTTCTCATCCTTCATTAGAATTGCTTACTTTCTCCAACCTCTCTGTTTCGTTCACCAATCTAAGTATACTTGAAACTTTTCGAAATTCAAACACAGCCGTAATAATCGACTCGATTTCGCCTTTTCAAACCAATTGGCAACGTTATTAAAATAGGCTAAGCTTACGATGAAGAAAACAGCTCGAGAAAAAAATAACCTCACGAGCAAACGTACGCCATAATACGCGGATACACCCTCAACATCCGCTTCTGCCTGCTTTTACCATGAAGCTTTTTCTCATTTTACCCCATTTATCGCATTGTTTGGAGCATTTAGGCGATAATTCGCATTGTTATGCTCATTACAGATTCACTGTATAGAGTGAGACATCGAGGCGAAGTGAAGAGAAGAAGGGAAAAAACGCACATCCAAGTATCGGCGATAAAAAATATAAAAATTTACGATTCGTGAAGTCATATGTCTTTTTAGAATCGGCAACAAAAGATACGCTTCATTAGATCCTTTTGTATGCAGAATTTCCTCTTAATGGGGATTTCATAGGGATATCGTTTCTTTTTTTTTTCATCCCCTGGTTCCCTTTACCTCCTTTCTGGTCACGTTTTTCATATGGCAGTTCTATATACACGAGCGACGAATTGACGAGAAAATGCATTTTATTGATGGAATGCCATTTTAGTATAGGTACCGTAGTAAAGTCTACGTATGTAGTTTTAGATGCCATTGCTTGCATTTGTGTCGTACTCGTACGGTACGAAGTGTGTAATGTGTATACTGTATAGACCTTACGTCTGTCTGTATTTTTTTCTCGTTTTGTTCCCAGTCGATAAATTTTTCTCTTTGAGATCTGCCTAGCTCGGAGTGGATTATTAATGCGGGTTTTTACAGACAGAGATGAAGGATGAGTCGAATGGTGTAGGATTAGCTTTCTACGGTTGGAAAATTTGAAAATTGCCTCGAGAGATATCAACTTTACACGTGCTCGTCTAAAAAATTCTAAATACATTCGTGTATGAATAAAAAATGCCTTTAACCTTTGCTGAAAATTTTAAATTTGTCAGCGTCATAAGCCCAGATACAGCTCTTATCGCCCTGAGAGTTGCAGGTTTGTTTGTTGGTCATACATTATGAGTCGAGTTTCTCTACTGCTACATACATATAATATGTAAAATTTTGGTCAGCGGCCTCCTCTAGAGCTATTTCAAGCTACTGTCAAGAATACCCAAAATGTAGGTCATTTGACCACGAAAGTGGCAATCGACATAAACAAGAGCAGAGTCTCGCAGGGGTTTTTAAAGTTTTGAAATTTTTAATCTTGGAAAAATTGATGTTTGTAAAATTTAATATTCTGTCTCCTGACCACAAAAACAACTCAAATTTAAAAAACTCACTCTGTTTTTTGTTTTAGAGTCCAAGCTATTAATTAAGCCCATTTTCAACTCAAACACTAAAAGAAAGTTCAAAATAGTTGCCTGCAGAGTTACCTATGCTTTTTTCAACGAACTAACTTTTTAAACCATTTAAGAAAGAGCATTTATCGATTGTTATTTATTTTGAGGCGCTGTGTACCACGTTGGAACCTAGTTATTTTTCTAATAAAACCCTTCAGAGTATCTCAAGTTTGAATTTAAAATCAGCATAATTGTCTGAAAATCCAAAAAAGCATTTTATTACCCAAATTTTTGTCTGTTCATTAGGTATTCATATTTGTGAGTTGTAGACTGCAGAACTTCAGAGGGTCTTATTTTTTAAAAATATATATCGAAATTAGCATTTTTTAGAACTCAACAAATTCTTAAGTCACTTTAATTTTTCACTTTTTCTTCATTTTTGGACGCATTGTGAAGATTGGTGAGCTCGTATATGAAAAAAGTCATTCTGAAATCGAAATCAGGATTTCAAAAAACTCAAAAGACCATACATCTCTCAAATTTTTCAACTTTTTCAAACTTGTTACTTGTTGTGAGACTTTGGAAACTTTAATAATAATAATGAAAAAAAGGAGTTGAAATTCAAAATTAGGACCTCAAAACAAGCAACAAATTATAGGTCCTCCAAATTTTTAATCTCTATGAAACAATCCAAAATTCAAAATCAGCAACTCTGAGAACCCAAAAATTGGTAGACCAAGGTCATTTTTAATTAAGTTTTCAATTTTAAGACCTTCATTATGAAGCTCAGTGCTCAGAAGGGTCTTATTAGAAAATTTAGTTAGAATTCGAACTCAGAATTTATGAAAATTGAACAAAACGTAGGTTACACTAATTTTCATTTTTTGTTTTGAATTTGTGAGCTCATTGTGAGAATTAGGGTACCCTAATCAGAAAAATTGTTCGACATTCCAGAATTATTGGGACCTGTGAATATCCAATCAATCATGATTGGGTACATGAATTTTTCAGATGTTTTTTTATTATTATTTTTGATTTTTAAGTACATATATGTGGAGCTCAAGAGTCTCAAATCAAATAAAATTATGACAAAATTAAAAATCAGTGCTATCCACAACATTAATAAAAATGATACATATGTATTTGTACCTACCACTTGATTTTTATTTTTTTTCTCAAAATTTGTCCAAATTTGGGGGGAGAGGGCGTCGCACAATGTGCTTCCATTGAAAATAAATAGGAACATTTTCAAAAAAATGACATTCAAAAGGAAGAAATGAGAAGGTACGATGAAAAAATTTCAAATCATTTGAAATAGTGGTAATTTTTGGCTTTGAAAACCATTAAACGCTGAAATGAATTAGACCTTCCAGAACTTAAAAAATGGATGAGGCCTGACATTTTTCAAAATTCAATGTGAGTGTCAAAATGTAAGTTTTTGGATCCCGTAATTCTGATTATCTCGGCTCCAAAATTAAAGCTAGACCCTTCAGAAGAGAAGGAGAGTAGTCTTAACATTCGACAGAATTCAGGGATGTCAAAATTTGGGAATTTAGAGGCGATGACTCAGATTTTGAAAATGGTTGGACTCCCGGAATCAGAACTGGAACTTCTAGATAGGAGCTGGGGGGGGGAGATATTCGAGTAGAACACCAAAATTTTGGAAAATTGAATATGATTGGCAAAATCTGGGTCTTTAGAGACACTGATTTCGATTGTGAGAATTGCTGGACTTCAAAATCAAAACTGGACCTCACAGAAATGAGAAAAAGAAGCTCAAAATTTTGAAGAATTCAATTTATGGATTTTTAAAGGTGTTAATTCTGATTCTGAAAATTTTGACTCCAAAATTCAAACTAGGCCAATGAAATGAGACGAGGAGGAATCCAACATTTAAAAAATTTATGGATGTTGAAGTTTGGGTTTTTAGAGACGCTGATTCTGATTCTGGGAACTACATATTTGACAAATTTAGACCATTGAGGAGGGAGAGGGAGGACGGAGGAGTCCAATATTTTAAAAATTCATGGGTGCTCAAGTTTGGGTTTTCAGAGGCACTGGCTCTGATTTTGGGAACCGTTTGACCTGACCTCTCCAAGTCTCCAAGCTGAGTTGGACCTCCAGTAACTAGTAAGGAGGCATAGAAGCCCAAAATTTTAGGAAATTCAGCGTGGATATTAAAATCTGAGTCTTTGGATAGGTATGCTGATTCTGATTATCAATTAATCATAAAAAAAAAATACATCATCAGCATCATCCTAAAATAAAAACTAGGCTTTTCTAAAAGGGAGAAGAAGACGCCCGAAATTTCGAAAAATACCATAATGCGTTAAACTCAGAATTTGTAAAAGCACTGATTCTGAAAAATTTTTGATGCCAAAAATGAAACTTAACTTTCTACTTAGAGGAGAAAAAAAGAAGCCTAAAATTTTGAAAAATTCAATAAGTATGAATATCAGAACCTCGTTTTTGAAGACACTGATTCTGATCCTAATTCTGGAATCATTTGGTCCTAAAATCAAAACTGCATCTTTCAAAGGGGAAAAGCAGCATGCATGTCAAAATCACCCGATGTGCAAAAACGTCGACACAATGTGTCTGCTGTGTCCGCGGATTTGTGTCTGCTTGTGTCCGGTTTTTCAGACACATTGTGTCTGTTTTTTATGTTTCTCCTAATACAAATGTGTAGGCAAACTATTCCACCCTGCATGATTCTTCTTTTACCACATAATAGTTCTCATTTAAGTATGTAGCCAAACAAAAGAAAATATTCTTTTGTGCTAGAACTACAGGTACATTGAAAGAAAGATGAATGCTATCCCTTAACGTTGCCTGTACTGTGAACAATGTAGGGTAGGTGCAGGCATGGCACAGGTACCTTGTATTGTCTCATGTCTGTCTCCTCCTTGCAGCGGAAATGTGATATGGAACTGGTTTTATTTCTACTTTCTCTCGGATGTTTGGTGAAGTTGCTGCTGGTTGCCTCCTACCCCGCACAACTTATAATGCTAGATACCTAAGGGATGTTTCTCGACTTTGTTTATAGGAGCACACCACTAGTGCAGGTTCAGAAATAGGTATTTAATTGTGCATATATGCCCATCGAGCCTCACTTAAGACAGTAATTTTTTTTGATCAATTTTGAGTAATTTATTCCCCTAAAAATATGTACGCGTAGCATATAATTTTTCTAATTTTTTGAGGTGTGTTTGAGCAGCGTGTGATGCGTTTATGAGGATGAAATATTTTTTTGAAGACAAAGCAAAGAAAATTGTGGATTTTCTGACAAAAATTAAAATTTTAGAGTGTTGAACACCAGAGGAGTGTGTGGGGGGGAGCAAAACCAGATTTTTAGACAAAAAAATCAAAATTTCAGGTAATTTTCCGAAACTTCTTCTAAATGAATGATTATTTCATCGAAAAGAAGGTAAAATTACTGCTTGAACAAAGTAAGAGCAAAAACTTTATGAAAAAGTTGTTTAAAAATTTTTTTAAAAAAACGACCACTTTTGTGATGTTATTATTTTAAATTTTCACCAGTGCACAATTTGGTGACTCAGTTCAAAAAAAAAAATGAAAAATTTGCACTTTTCAAAAGGTGTAAATATTAAGAGTATTTCTGAAATTTTCCTTTCAATTTTAGAATTTTTGAATTCTTGAAATTTTTGAGAGGAGCATCTTGGATATCCAAAGTGAAGCGAGGGGAAAAGTTTTGAAAATTTTGTGATTTGAAAAGTAAAACAACATCAATTTTAGGTAATAAAAAATTCAATTTTTCTGTTCTCCGCATTTTTCAAATTCACTTATAAATTTCTTGAATTCGTAACTCTGTAAGGTAAACCCGGGTGAGATGCCGCACCGGGAGAGATGCCGCACCTTCAATTTTGGTATGTTGGCAACACTGATTCGAAAATCCAACCGTGTAGAAACATACCTTATACCCAACTACCTTACATGCAACAAAAATATTTCGCCGACCTAACATATTTTGGTCTGTGGAAATCATTGAAGTTGAAAAGTGATGAAATTTTTTGAAGAATCAATTTTCATGATTTTTAAAACAAAAATTTTCGTTCAAAATACATTCTGAAATTGGTTTTCAAATAGTCCAATGGAAAGTACATTTAATATAGATTAATTTGAGCTATACAACTTTTTCAATATCAAATGATTTGTGAGCTCAATTTACGAAAAAAGAAAAAGTCTCCAAATGGGAGAGATGCCGCACATGTGTGCAGGGAGAGATGGCCTATGAAAATTTCATAGTTATAATAATGCTTTTCATTTTTTTAATGGAATTTTTTAAATTTAAGCTCACAAGACACATCCAACACAGAAGACTACTTCTGTGACTTCTGCTCATCTCAAATTTCAAAAAAAAAATTTTCAATACATTTTCAATTATTTACATGCAAAATCCCATAAGCCATCTCACCCATACACATGGGAGAGATGGCCAAAAAAATTTTTTTTTTATTTTTCAAAAAAATCGAAAAATTATTGACCAAAAAAAAAATTGTTCAGGGCCACAGGTACAGAACCTGTACGTAGTACTTTTCACGAAGTATCAAATTTTTTGAGTCATTTTTGCCGAATTTATGACGATTCTAAGAATGGTGCGTCATCTCACCCAGGTTTACCTTAGATGATGGAACAACATTAATTTTAATGTAAGAATTTGGGTTTTCTGATCTTAGCTTTTTTTAAATTATATGAGTGGTTTCTTGAAATTTTAAGAGTGAAGAAGAAAACAAAATTGACTCGCGAGAAACTAGGGCAAAAGCTCTTGAAAAACATACCTAAGAATTTTGATAGTAACCTTGGATTGATGACTTTCGAATATGTTGACAAATTCCAAATATTCCAAATATTATGGCGGGAGGGGGTGCATACCCCCTATACTTGTATGTATAGGCAACCATTTCATCACCAGGCGGTCACATTGTGAACGCTCCGCGGTCACATAGTGTCTGCTCTTCACTAAACAATAGGAAACAATAGGTATTGTTCTGAAGTACAGACACAAAGTGTCCGTTTTACCGGATTTGTATACCGTTGTGTCCGATTTTTACGGACACGCTTGCACATCGGGCATAATCTTTGAAGGCGCTGATTCAGTGATTCTGATTTTGAAAATCGTTCAACTACAAAATTAAAACTGATACGACTTCGATGAAGCTTCGAATTCAGCCACAAAAATCTCAATCTCAACGCAATTACCTTGATCGTTGACGTCTTGAGAATTCAAACGATTTTGGCCGCGTAATAATCGCCATTTTGTCAAGTCTGAACCCAGTGCAGAATAGTCTTGACAATCGTTGTTGATATCATTGTTGATATTATCGTTAGCATCATCGAATTCGTTATTCTCGAGCAAAGAACTATTTGATGATTTCGGTGAACTTTTCAGAGTTCATTTGGTCAAAGATTTTGACGTAACAGGCGATGACTTCGACGTAGAAGGTGCACTTTTCTTCTCATCGCTTATTTTGGTATCGGTATCATTATCAATCGGATGTAGCAAATCTCAATTGATCCATAAGGTAACTCGTTGGTCGCAATCTCGAAGTTGCTCGTTGAAGGTGACATCTTTTGAAATAACAATGTCACGTTTCGCTGGTACGTAAACTCGATATTGCTCGTCACCATCGTATCCGACAAATTAACCTTTGAGAACTTTTTTATCCAGATTTCGACGTGACTGGATCGAAACGTTAACGTAACACTTTGAACTAACAATTCGAAGATGTTTTATTCGCGGTGGTATACCAAATCACGTCTCGTAAGGAGTCAAACTGTTGATCGATGATTTGCCTACTCGATTCAGCAAATACGTAGTGGTGGTAACAAGTTCAGCCCAGATTTCAATCGGATACGTAATCTCTGGATTCAAATATTTCAATGTTCCCACCAACTCGACGATCACACTGCTACCACGTTCAACAGCTGTGTGTGGCGTAAACTGTTGATGAACATTGAACTCTCGTAATACTGAACATACTGCTTCTTTAGCGAACTCACCTTGGTTGTCACTGTTGTCAGACTGGAATTACACTCGATGACCAAGGGCTTGAGATTTGAATAGTACCTCTCAAACGCAACGAGATACTACTGCAGTGGTTTTCTCCTTCTCGACGTAAAATTTTCAGAAATTCAATATTGGTGTCAAAATTTAGGGTTTTAGAGACTCTGATCTTCCTTTGTGTGGCTGTTTGAACTTTTATTAAAGCTGGTTTCACAGGGGGGGGGGGATTTTGAAAAATTGAATGCGGATATCAAAATCCATGTCAAATTCATTTGAAAATCCCGGTTTTGATTTCGTAGTCAAATAATTTTCAGAATCAGAATCAGTGCCTCGTACTCGTCTCCCTTTTCGAGCAAATTTTTTCGAAAAAACTCAAAAAATGCAAAACATATAGAAAGACCCGACTGTCTGAATTCAGTCAAAAACCATAAAACGATGTACCTACCACAATAGACGTTTATCTTTTTTCGTGGAAATTCTGCCAAAAAAACGAATTACTTATCGCTAATTCGACATATACCGTATTACGATTTTTTTCCCTTGATAATACGACGAGTATAAAACTTGTCTATATATTTTACTCGGCATCAAAAGATCTATTTAAAATGGAATAAGTTTTACGAGTGCGTATTTTACGAGCTGTTCTTTATTCTCACGTAGCCTTGAACTTGTACAAAGATACCGTATAGTCTGTGCCAAGAAGGGTGGGAAAAGGTACTGGCACGAAACGTGGCTTAATCCTTATGACAGTGTGATGGTAATTTTTGCATTTAATTATTTGCTCAGGAGTTACAAAATATTTGCCACAATGCTTTGTGAAATTTTCGTGTATTTGCCTGCAGTTAGTTCATTTATGGCATACCTCAGCCCTAGTCTGGTATAGTTTTGAGTTGACGTTTATATAGGTAACTTAGATAGGTAGAGAGGTACACTTACCTATTATATAAGACCTTATATTTACTCTAACAAAACCATAGCCTATATGCCTTATGGGAGAGTAAAATAAGAGAAGTGGGGGGCGAACTCTAGGTACTGAATGGTTACTTTCGGGTCTAATAAATGTACAATTTGTGTGTTTTGGGATACTCGCAGGCAAACCAGACCCGCCACATAATTGTAGCGTGGTAAATAAAACGGAAAGTTGGTTGTACGTAAAGTGTCTTCGAGGTTTCGACGGTGGTCTACCGCAAGAATTTATCTGCGAAGTAACGCAAGAATGGAATGATAAAGTTATATCGAACATAACGAGCAAGACTGAACCGGAATTTCGTATCACTGGATTGGAGCACCGGACTGCCTATCGTGTCGTAATTTACGCCGCAAACGTCAAGGGTAAAAGCAAAGAGTACATTTTACTCAACGTTACCACCGCTCCAGAAGCGAAAACTCAAAGAAGAAGATCGACAGGTGAGTACTGTTTCGCATTTTACACTCCTCTCAAGTCTCAGTAGCCTAAATCTTCTTAATCTGGCGAGGTGAAGTGAAAAAAAAACACGAGAAAATCTTTATACAGACTAATTAATGTAGTAGCTACTTTGAGCTTTACTCTTGAACTTACTCTTAGGTAGGTAAGTTGAAAGTTTACTCGTCGAATGCATAAGCTACCTGGAGCTGCCTACTTATAGTATACTCTGGTTCGTTGATCTTCCATGTGATTTACGACCGGAAAGTTTTTTTTGTTGAAATTTAATTTTATATTTTTACTATACTGGAGTAAAAGTATCCACTATAAGTATAAGCTCTCACTCTGAGTATATGGTTGAAAGTTACTCATCTTCCAGAGTAGGTATTAAAGTGGTATTCGTATATAAATCATTATTCGCTTTTTTTCTCGCTGTTATTCGGTAGGTATTAACCCATCATCGGACGTATTTTTAATCTAAAATAACGTAGGTAAATTAGAAAATATTCGAAAATGAGAGATGGCTTTTCTTAACGAAAGAATCGAAGCGATGCGATGGCGGTTCGACTATAAATTACAATTTCGCCCGGTTTGAAAATAAACTTATACTCGTCGTATATTACAACGAAAGATCCGCCAGAAAGCATTTCCAGCACGATTCCAACCATGTACTCGCAGGGAATTGAATTAACCCCGCAATCTTAACGTGCAAATTCGAAATTTGACCGAACCAACATTTCAGCACATATATTTTTGGCTATAAATTTTCCCAGTTTACAGAAGTATGCCATTTTTAGTCAGATGCTGGTTTGTAGGGGTAGAACGATGGAATTTTTAATGCTCGATTACTCGTCGTTCGATTATATATATGTAGAAGATTTTTGGAAATTATACTTTGCAGAGAGTGCGATTTATTTGAGTTGTTCGTTGTGTGATTGATGAGTGTAATAAGTATCTAATGAAAATTAAAATATCTCAACACGGAAACCTCTTGAGCTAATTATCTTCAATTTGAACGAAAAAAAGTTAAATCGAAAGAGCGTATCTAAAAAAAACAACCTTTGTAACCAAAATTTCAAATGCTCGAGTTCATTTTCGGATTTTTGAAAATTCAAAAAAAAATTTTTATGGCGATTTTTCTACTTTTATTAGGTATCATAAAACTTTACTTTTTTATTCAAAACGAACCAGTTTGAATAATTACCTACATTATTTCAACCCCCTTAACTTTTTTTTTGAAAACTAGAAATTACAAATTTCAGGGCATTCTGAATACTCTGGCGAGAGTTTTAAATTTTCTCCAGGAATTCCAAATAGCTCAATGCTCAAATAAAAGCAAAAATGAACTCTAGCTGGTTATTAGAAATCCATGGGAAGGGGAAGAGGTAGGTTCGCATCAAAGTTTATTTACTTTGGCTCATTTTGTTTGCAAAAAAAATTAAAAATTACTTACTTACTCTCCAGATCACTTTTTTTGAACTTTAGTTGGTAAAATTTACCCAAAATTGTATTTTTAAAAATTTATAAAATTATGAAGAATTTTTTTATTTTTTCAGAAAGTTTTTTTAGAAATTAATTTAGGTACCAAACTTTAAGTTGAGTTGTGGCTTATTCTCGAACAATTTGATAAATTTATCCACATTTATTGAGCCAATCTCCAGGCTCAAAGTGTATTTTGTACCAAGTAAAATGTACATGGCCAAAAAAAAATGGCTGAAATTTAAATAAACTCGTTAAACAAGTCGAAAATTGTTCACAACTTGATTTTTAACCGTCCAAATCAATTTCAACCCCTTTTAAAAATAAATAAATAAAAATTCAGGAAAAATCAAAAATCTCACTAGAAGCTTCGGAATACTTAGTTCAAAATGGTGAAACTTGGTTCGGGGGAGCTAATATTACTTTCTGGACTAATTTTCTTTGTTTTTACTGAAAAAAAACAACATTAAGTAAATGCCAAAAATGGTTAATTTTGGATTTTCGAAAATTCACCAAAAATCAAAAAATGAAATTTTGACTATGGGGTTTCAGTCCGAGCTCTTTTCAAAAACTGTGGTCTTGTTCGATTTGGGAGCAGGTATTTTGAGTGGATCCCTTTCTTGGTTTTATTCAATTCGGAGAGTTTCAGTTTAAAAGATTCCTTTGTTCGGTACCTAGTCATCAATTATTACTTCCAGCTGTTCAAATCAATTTCCATATATTTGTTAGAATTTTGAAAAATGATGTTGTTTCTTTTCACCAAAAAAAATAAGATTCCTCCAGATCTCATTCTCAACTTCAAAGGACACTCTTTAGAATTCAAAACCACTACTAAATTTCTTGGATTAACTTTTGATAGAAAACTAAATTGGACTCCTCATTTCCTAAAAGTAAAATCAGATCTCATGAAACGCCTAAATCTGTTGAAAATAATCAAAAATTCTAAGTATAATCCATCTCGCAAACTCCTACTTCACTTGTATAAATCTCTAATTCGCAGTAAAATTGAGTATGGAAGCCCATGTTTTGCAAATATCTCAAATAAGACTTCAAATATCCTAAAAACAATTCAAAATTCAGCCCTAAGGATCTGTATAGGAGCCCTCTATTCCTCTCCAATAGATAGCATTTATTGTGAAGCAGCAGAATTACCCCCTGATTTTAGAAGAACTCTCATAACAAACAAATTCATCTCAAATGCATCCACCAACCCTTCCCATCCACTCCAAAACTCAATTAACCCACCAAACCCCCAACATTTTTACCATATAGAAGGACCCATTTCTAATTTCATCACAATGTTGAACGATCTTCAAATCAATCCTAAAACTATCATCCAAAAACCAATATTATACCCCCCTTGGCTTCTAAAGCCTCCTCAAGTCAATCTACAGCTTATTAACTACTCAAAAAATAGCCACTCTCCATTAGTAATAAAACAGAACTATCTTGAACTCTTATCACAATACAAAAAATTCAATCTTTGCTTTACAGATGGATCAAAAATACCAACACTTCATACAGGATATGCCTATTCTATAAATGATAGAATTTCAAATTTTAAAATCCATAACTGATCTTCAATCTACACTGCCGAACTCACAGCTATTTTCCATTGTCTCTGTGATATACTCACTTATGAATCAGAAAATAAGTCCTTCTTAATTCAAAGTGATTCCCTCAGCTCACTAACTGCTATCCAAAATCTTTTTTCCGATCACCTTCTAATTCAAAATATTCATAAAACTCTATTTGACTTACAAAATTCAAACTTCTTTATACAGTTTATGTATGTACCCAGCCACGTTGGAATCTTAGGAAATGAAATTGTAGATATTAATGCAAAATCTGCCACCACCCTTTCTCCCCTTTCATTTATCACAGCTGACGACCTCAAATCTATCTTCACCCAAAGCACACGACTTAAGGAATGGCAAAACTTTTGGTCCCTCCAAACCACAAACAAGCTCTTTCAACATAAAAAATTAGTCCATCCTTGGAAAAACCTCCCCCACTTAAACAGACTTGAAGAAATCATTATAACCAGACTGAGAATTGGCCACACAAAAATCACACACAATCGCCTCTATGAAAAGGCCCCAAAACCCACATGTCAGTTCTGCCTGTCAGAACTTATATCTGTCCAACACTTACTATTTCACTGTCCCTCCTTACATCAGCACAGACTATCCCTACAAATAGACGAAAGATCCCTATTCATACCAGACGACCCTTCCGAAATTAAAAAATTCTTAGATCTAATTAAAAAACTTGACCTACCAACTCGATTTAAATCCCATACGACGGGTGTAATACTTAATCAAGTAATTACAAACACCCAAAAAAAAAAAAAAAAAAAAAAAGTCACACTGAGGATTAGACAAACTATCACAAGGAAGAAAAACAAAGGAGCAATGTGCACGTGACCTATTCTCTCGCCTCTCAGTCAAAAATTGAAGGGGCGATATAAAATAAGTACAGTATGTACCTAATGAATTTTTTCTACCATAATTCTCAAAATTTATTGAAAAATGCTAATTATTGATTAAACAAAAAATTCCCATTTTCAATATAAAATAATGAGTGTTTTCCAAATTTTCTAAAATTTGTCGAAAATCATTAAAAAATTACTTTGAGTGAGTGTTTAGATTACTTTCTTTCCGAAAAATCCAACTTCAAGGAGATTATTTTCATTGAAAAAAGAATAAAATTTGCTTCATTTCAAGATGGAAGTTGGTGATGATGATTGAATAAAAAAATCTTCAAATTATTAAAGTTTTTAAATTTTGGATTAAAAAAAGTGACATTTTTTCCTGATGAAAACTTTTTTATTTAGAAATTATTATATCAGAGAAATGTAACTTATTATTCGTTGGGAATGAAGATTAGAAGGTTTTGTTGTGTTTTCAAAATAATCTTGAAATTTGACAGTGTTCGAAAAATAGATCCTAAAAATTCAAAAATTTTGTCAAAAGTTTCCTCAGGTTGAAAGTTTTCAGTAAAAAAATCTATGGTCATTTTTGACTTCTTCCTTCATTTTCGAGCAGTAGGTATTTTATTTTTGATTATTTGCGAAATATTTCAACTATCTTAAATTTTTTCCAAAAACTGCTCAAAAAGTCTCGCTGTGTTGCCAAAAAATTGCTAAAATGCCTTGCCTTTTTGTTAAAATTTTCAAAGTCTTGTTGTTTGCGAGCATTTTAAAAACGTCATTTTTTTACCAAAAAGTTGCAAGAAAATATCGCTTTGCCTGTATAATTTCCATTAAGACTTGAAATTTGCCAAAAATTGACAAAAATTTCCGCTTTTTACCAAATTGCTAAAAAAATCTTGCTTTTTCACCTAAAAAATTACCGAAAAAAATTTCACTCTTTTTGGTAAGAATTTTTAAGTTTTACTTTTTTGTCCACAATTACTGAAAAGTGGTGCTTTTTTGCAAAAAAAAAAAAATCAAAAATTGCTTTAAAGCGTCGCGTTTTTACCGAAAATGGCGAGAAAAAAATCTGCTTTCTTCTAAAATTATCAAAATCTTACTTTTTTGCCAAAAATTCACAAAAATTATCACTTTCAAGTCGAAAATTCCCAAAAAGTCTGAGCCTCTTTTCTCCTTGCCACTTATCTATAAATTTGTATTAAATGCATCTTGTGTTTTTTTTTTAATTTTGAACCTTTTATTTCTAGATCACTCGGATTCTTTTTTGAAAACTCATCTCATTCCGAAGATCATCATCGCAGCTGCGACAGTTCTTTTAATCGTGATCCTTGTCGTCGGTTTGATTACAAGAATTATGGTAAGGAAACGCCGGAGGAAACGATCCAGCTCCGAAGAACTGAGAAAAGCTCAATTATCTCAAGGCTCGTTATCTCATAGTGAAGATGATAAAAATCCAGATCTTATTCCACAAAGTACAAGTATGCAAAAGAATTATTTTTATTGCATGTATATTTATAAAATAATGTGTTTTTTTTTCTAAGTAGATGACTTCTGATTCATGTTGCAATTTTTGATTTTTTTTAAATTCATATTTTTTGTGGTATTGTTTCAGTTACTGGAATAAGTTGTCCAATTTTAAACAGTATTAGTGTTCAGACAGCGTCCTCTGATAGTGATATTTCAATATTACCAGTTCGAGAGAAGGCCATGATGGGTAGCAAGATACCTACTTTGTTGGTTAGTAAGCTGAAGTCATTTATTTTTCTTTTTTAATTTCGAGTGTTTCTAGATGTGATTATTTTTTTCCAAAATTAGCAAAATTAATTCCTAAAAAAAAAAAAATAAAAAAAATAACAAGTAAGTAAGTAAAATATAAAATAAGTGAAGAAATAGAAGGTTCAAACATTCTGATTCTTTATTTTTCATACATAGCAGAAGAGTAAAAGGAAAAGAATCACATTCCAATACCTTTATAAGAGGAATAACTTAGCAAGCTTTTAACGAAATTATCCGCAAGCCTAAGCCATTTTATTAACAATATCTACTCTTGTACTTTGAAGCTAAGCTTTGAAAAAGAATTTAATTTCTGTTTTTCATCGCCTTTTTTCATACTAATCGAATTATTCGATTTCCAGGAGGCGAACAGATTAGAAGAATTAGTCTGGCCTGCGAGCAAATGGTCAACGACGATCGAACCAATTATGTTAGTTTTACCAGAAACCATGTCTATCGTTCCGAAGCAGAATGCAGAAACGCAGACACCGAGTTCGCCTCAAAATAGGAAGGAAAGTGCTGTTTGACAAAAGTAAATTCGCCGTTTTACGATATTTTGTTACTTGACAAAGTTTTCTACGACAAAAAAAAGTTTCTAAAAGCTCTCTTTTTTTTCTCTGTTCGGTGTATAGGTTGTTTTTGAAGACAAATAAAAGTGCCTTCGCATGTGATTGTATTTTTAAAATCGTCTAGTATATATTTTATACTTACCAAGTACTCCAACGATGGGTTTTTAAACTGTTTCCTGTTTCATTTCAATTTCTGTTTTTCGTTTTCTGTTTCGGTAGGTTCTAGATTTTTTTTTAAATTGTTGTGAAATGACGAATTTTGTTTTGATATTATTAGAAAATGTTAATCATAATAACTTTTAATGTAGGTACTTAAGATCTACAAAATGAATTTTTGAAATTATTCGTCGATTCGATTTTTTTTTTCAATTTAAAATGGCCTACTTATGTTATTTTTATGTTGCATCAAATCAAAACTGTGCTTCTTAAATTTCATAATCTTTCTGAAAGTTCTAGTTGAAAAAAATATTACTTACTTTAAAATGTATATAAATATTTCCTTCGTTTGGTTGAATTGAAAAAATAATGAGATTTCACATATCGTATTTCGATGAAGGAAATCTTAATGCTTTGATCTCATCATTTGCCATAATTATTTATATTTAATGAAATGCTTCAAAATGACAAAATGCATTTCAAGATTTGATCCTATTTTTTATTTTTTAACATTTTTAAATTCTGCTGAGCGCAAATTTATTACTGAAGAAAAAGACTGCTAAAAAATTTAATTTTATACTTAATAGGTACTCGTTTTTTTCTTGACTATACCTAGTACTTTTTAATTGAAAAAAACAAAAAAGTATTTCATGTCTTTTCTAAAAATGCTTTCTTCTTTCTTCTCGCTTTGTTACTCTGTTTTGTAATTTTATAAACCGTAAATTATTACTTAATAACAATGTCAACTTTCCTTTGCTGAATATGCTTATTTTTCCACATTTCATTATACTTAAATACAGCTTTAAACATTAAAAAAAAAGTTCTGTTTAAAAAAAAAAACATGTGATTTTTGTATTATTTATAAGTTGGAGTGAAGAAGAAAAGGTTTCTTCGAATTTGATATCTTCGTTGAGTATTTTTTATTCGTGTCTATAATTTTAAATTTACCTATGTATTCTTTTTTTTTTTGTTCTGTTTTCAAATATTGACGTTTTATATTGTTTGTTGTATTATGTTGTATAATTTTTTTGTAAACATTACTTAAATTTTTATGTGGCGATATTTTTCATTTATTACGGTTTGTTATATAAAAAGAATTTCGAAAAAAATGAAAGTAAAAATGAAAATAAACGTAATGAAATTTTGTCGTTCCTTTCTTCCTGAAGCAAACCATTTTACAACTGTGTATTTTGAATCTGCGTAACGTTGTTTTCAAATCGAATGAGATTCTAAAAATTCCGCACAATTTATTTCGATAAAAAATAATTAAACACGAGTCGATTATAAAAAATACGAATACAATAATTCTGTAGATATATAAACGTAAATATAATAATGATTTACAAACGAAAACAAAATGAAAGGCAATGATTGTATTTTCATCACTTCGATATAAATTCAAAAATAACAATAAAAAATAAAATAATATTAATTTATAAAATATATCTTCAATCTCGTAGATACCTATGAGATTTTTATTCGTCTTGTAAGCGTATAATAAGTATATTTAGCACGAGATGAATATAAGATCAGTTAAAGTTGTAAACTTACAATGATACTCTTGAGAAATACTTATGCGAGGATCGTTGAAATATTGCTTGATTATTTTATTTTTCCATAATAATTATAAATGCATTTTTCAAATGCACTTTTCCTTGTTGAAAGTCAGTTTGGGGTATTTGATATTTCTAGATTTCGATGATAGGTCTGGTATTTTTGATTTATATGAATTACTTATTGAATGGAATCAGAATGTATCAATTTGAATTCGAATAAATGTAGGTCTTCATAATTATTAATTAGGGTAGGAGGAGGTGTTTTCAGTAAGTATAAGTATCGTAATTAGGGAACTATCGTAATTTGATGCTTCTCGATTTCATGTTGTTATTTTTATACGTATTTTGAGAATGAAAAGGAATTTATTGATGAAATTATAATTTTATTATACTCTATGTATGAAGTGATAGTCGAGGTACTTCTAATAAAATTGTCAATTCTGAAACTTGGAAATGTCTTGATTGAAAAATATCTCAAAATTAGACGATGAGTGTGTGAAAAAAATTCAAATTCAAAAAGTTATGCGATAATTAGAAAATTTAAGATGAATTTTTAAAAATTCGATTTGTGCCAAAAATGAAAAAAAAAATCAAAATTTCATTAAATTGAGATTAAAAGCTCAAATTTTGTGTGCACCCTTTTTTCGACTTGTAAATCGATTAGTCGCAATTTCGAATCGTTCGCTGGACAGTGCCTGAGCCTGCAACAGATTTTAGAAAGTTGAAATTTTCGCAAAATGTTACCCATTTAAATAAAGTAGTAGTAGTGGTATATTTACAGCAATCTGTTACATGGTAACATTTAGCTTGAAGCTCATTTTTACGATTTGCCCCAATTTGATTTTCAAAAATTCGCCAAAAATCAAAAACTACATTTTGATTCCTGTGAATTTTTTGCTAGAGTTGGGTATTTTTGCATTCTCTTTCGTCAGCTTTATTCAGTTCAAATTTCTTTGCCGGGTGGGTTTCCTTCCTTGTCAGACAAAGAGCTGAATTTTTAAAAATGTCAAGAAAAATAATACAACTTTTATACAATTAGGTATTTTTTATGTACGAGTATCTCAAAAAATTCAGTTATAATGAAGGGAAAAGTTCCATGTACTTTCAAAATGCGTGGTTTCCTGCAGACTTGCCAAAAAGTGGTTTGAGGGGGAAGGGTGAAATAATCATTCCTCTTGGCAGGATGTGAGTTGTGAAATTAGACGTTTGAAATGTTGTAAAACTGGAGTAAAATTTCGAAAAGTAATAAAATTATTGAAAAATTTGGCTATCTGTGCTTCACTCTGGCGGATACTTACTTGTTAGGAGTACACTACTTAGCTTACCATGTGTTTCAAAAATATTTTTAGTCAAAAAAGTTGTAGGTATATTTTTTATTTAAAAAAAAAATAGGTATATAAAAAATAGGTAAGGTACCTTTAAAATACTTGTTTTGATGTTAAAAACTGTGTTTTTTTTCTAATTTCAGATAAATTTTATCAGATTTTAAATACATTGGCATTATTTTGCACCTTGAGAGTAATATCTAATGTTACATCTCAAAAAAATGAAATTTTACAGGAGAGTGATTTTCTTTTTTTTTTCAAACTTGATTTATTATTTTCATCAACTTATAATTAATTGTGAGGAATGAATAGCATCTCATTTTAAAGATCTGGTATCGTACCTTCATTTAGCATAAGAACACTTTGAAAAATAAAATCTTAAAGAGGAAATATTTCAATGTTTGGAAAAGATTTTGAGTTATGATCTTTCATCAAAATTGATCTGGAGGTGAAAGGAAGCATCCAAAAAATTTCACGTCAACAAAGTTGTAGAGAATTAAATTTCCAATCGACGTAATGTCGGTAGTTTTTTTTCTAGAGTGCTTAGTTTTTGAGTTTTTCTCAAAAAACTAAAATTTCATTACGTTACGTGCAAATTCATTTTTCTGAAAAGTGATAAATTTTTTTTAAAAATTCCATTTGGTACAAACCAATAGAAAATACACTTCTTGTGACTATTTCTACTATCTGATAAACATTTAAAACAATCAAAACTGTTTTTTAACACTTTGTATGTACGAAATTTATTCAAAAAAGGTGGCGTTTTTTGAGATGTAGGTACCCTTATAACTCCAAACAACTTGCAATGTTGTTGGGATTTTGAGTTGGGCCAATTGCGTTTTTACAAGATCTAGATAATGTACCCAACTCCAAGTGTTATTTTTGGTTGAGGGGGGTCATACAAACTCCAAAAATTCAAAAATGTCAAAATCGATTTTTTTTTAGATGTAACTTTATTACTCCCAAGGTGTGGTTTGTTTCGATTAATTTTTATAGTACGAGAAAAGAAGGGTCTGATGAATTTAGTCTGTAATGTTTTTGGCATATAGAAGGGTAAAAAAAATTTAAGTTGAAAAAAATAACACCTTATTCTGAGAAATTGATTGAATTATTGTTTAGATATTGTTTAGAAAATGTTATGACAGGATGATCAAGAGATTAGCCAATAGGTTCCTATTCTTGCTTATGGATGAATTCAATAATTAAAAATTTCCAATTCAATAATAATTATTAAGGTATCACAGAAAAAACTGTCTCAAGAATTTTAGAGGGTATGAAAGTGATATTTCAATAAAATATAGAGTTGAGTGGATGTTTCTCGTCTTGTCCTTTTGTTTTTATAATACCTACCTATACAACATTCTGTTGAGGGTTAAAAAATATTAATTCCGGACAAAATCGAATTGTTCAACTAGCTATAAAACAAATGATGTAGGTACCTATGTGTATTAATTTTCGATACATGCCAAATCAAACAAAAGATCGAACCGCAGAGACAGCTTTCATGTCATAGTTCTTTTTTTAGTTGAAATCAGAACCATTTTTTCAAACTTGAAAATTAGGTAGAAAGACTACTGTCAATTTACTCAATTAAAAAAAAAGAAAGAAAAAAAATATCAAACGAAATTCGTTGGTAGTTAGGTACTTGAATTTTGAAGTGATTTCACTGAATTTTTATTTAAATTGATGATTTTTTTATTTTATTTTTTTTTTGCTGGAAACCATGTATGTACTTATAGCTACAGTATGTACCTACGTAAAATTTTCCATAATAAAAAGTTGTTTTCATTCATTTGATTATTATTTCTAGTCATAGCAGGTTATTTTCAATATTTTTAAATTATAATGAACACAAAATGTGCCCATTATTTTTGAGGTTTACCTAAAAAAAAATGAATATAAAATTGGATCAGAATAATGTGTATCATCTATGTAATATAAGTACGTAGGATATTTAGTGAGATTCAATGGGATGGAGTTTATTAAATTGGATCTTCAATTAATTGAATTGAATTCAATTGAATTCAATTTGGTTCAACTTTTGTAGTTTTGTTCAATCAAAATCAAATCATAGCTCGATGCAAGCTGTTTGGACGCCACACAGTGGGCTGTGAGCACCCTCAAAACGCCTGAAATTCAAAAACTTACAATGAATCCTAAAACAATGGTACAGCGATATCCTCCCTTATGTTTTTGGGGTCGCAGAATACGAATTTGACAATATTTTTTTTGTAGGGTGGGGGGTGAGGGGGGTGGACAATTCAAAATTTGACAATATTGATGTGTGATATGTCGAAATGTATGTTTTTGAGGGTGTAGATCACGAATCTGACAATATTTTTTTCGTAGGGGTGAATGGTGGGGGGGGGGTGAAGGGGGTAAAAACAGTGAAAAATTCAAAATTTGACTATAATGATGTGTGATAGGTCGAAATGTATGTTTTCGAGGTTGTAGATCACGAATTTGGCAATATTTTTTTTCGTAGGGGTGAATAGTGGGGGATGAAGGGGGTTAAAAATTCAAAATTTGACAATAATGAAATGTGATATGTCTAAATGTATGTTTTTGAGGGTGTAGATCACGAATCTGACAATATTTTTTTCATATGGGCGAATGGTGGGGGGTGAAGGGGGTAAAAACGGTAAAAAATTCAATATTTGACTATATAATGATGTGTGATATGTCAAAATGTACGTTTTCTAAGGTGTAGAAAGGGTGAAGGGTGGGGGATGAAGAATTTTCTGTTGGGAAGCCGTTAAAGTCCCAGTAAGAGAAAATTAGTAACATTTTAACGAAGTTCACCAAGATTTTTCACTATAATCGACTGTGGAGGTCGCCGGGGAACTTTGGGGCAAAAATGGCAATTCACATCTTGAAATACACTATCTTAAGTATTACCAGCCACTGGAATTTCCCGTGCATCTACGTGCAAAAATTTGTTCTATTCCAATTTATGCAACAGAGTGGGCAAAAAACGGGATTTTAAGATAAATTATGCCTCTATAATTAGGTACTTTATAAAAACTAAAATTGAGTAAATTGATGAAAAGTACTTACTTTCAGTTGAATTATTCATACTTGGTACATTTCGACATATCACACATCATTATAGTCAAATTTTGAATTTTCCACTGTTTTTACCCTTTTCACCCCCCCCCCCACCATTCACCCCTACGAAAAAAATATTGTCAGATTCGTGATCTACACCCTCAAAAACATACATTTCGACATATCACACATCAATATTGTCAAATTTTGAATTGTCCACCCCCCTCACCCCCTCACCCCCCACCCCCTACAAAAAAATATTGTCAAATTCGTATTCTGCGACCCCAAAAACGTAAGGGAGAATATCACTGTACCATTGTTTTAGGATTCATTGTAAGTTTTTGAATTTCAGGCGTTTTGAGGGCGCTCAAAGCCCACTGTGCGCCAGAGAATGGATGAAAATTGCAGATTATTATTAATTTGAATCGCATCATTTTTCATTGGATCAGAATGAATCGGATTAGATCTAATTGAACAGAAAGCCGAATTCATTTTTTGCAGATCCAATGATCCAATTACATCTAGCTCTGACCAATATTTTATTTCATTTCTCAATGCTTATGAAGTTATGATGAAGATAGATGGATATTTCGGTCTATGAAGTACTTGTTGTAAAACAAATTAAAAATTAATTGAACGAGAGAATTTTTGACATTTTTAAGTCAGATCAATATGTAAAGTAAGTATTTGAAGATGTAGGGTATGGAAACGATGAATTCTTCGCAAAATTTCGATAGGATTTCATTTTATTCCCTGTATTCTGTATTTTTCACTAGGTATTATTATAGGTACTTAGGTAACTAAGCAATTAGGTAGACATGATATCTGAGTAAAGTCTATAGAGGATATTGATCTCAAATCTGGAGTTTGAATGGTTTCAACTTTTCAAGTTTCCAGTTTCAATAAGCATCAAACGATTATTGAATTGTTATCTACGTCCTACGTCATCCAATCCAAGGCAACCAAAAAAATTCCTGATGGCTGACTGCATTACTTATGAATCACCCTATGATGATAAGAGATATCAATATCATCTATTGTAGTGCATTGTTGTAGGTGGGGGTATGTTGACATTCGTGATCGTGTTTGTCAAATTGTCATCTTGATCTTTCCACCAGTTTATTATTTTGTACAATAACAGAATCAACTATCGAATGTTTCAAGTTTCTAGTCATCGTTTGCTTATTCGGTTTGGTCTATTTTGAGTTAGTTCATCTTGTATTTCTTAATCTAAAATTCTAGAATTCATTTTCGTCGAATGTGTTTCGAAAACATCGTGAAGTGTAAATGCAATGGATATTGTCGATTGTTCATTTCAAGAGAGTTTTTTCAAGATTCCAATGATCAGAGTTTCGCCCTCAAGCATAATCTAGTTTCAGTCGATCAATCTCACGATCAAATAATCAACGATTACTCGTAAGGGTAAGTAAAGCATCGGAAGTATTGATAATTAACAATTAGTTCAATCACATTTTCATCTCACAGTGGTTATAAAATATTATACTTTCTGATTGTTTCATTAATGGCAGTGTTCGTATATAATAAACCGAAATTACATTGTTTTCATACTCTTTATCACTCGAGTCGTTCGATTCACATTACAGAGACCTGCGAACACCCCTCAAATTGACGTTGAAAACCGTAGTAGTAGAATTAACTCGAACACAATCACCTAAATATTCTAAATGGATTTTAAATGCTTCGATACGCTTTTCAGAATCTCATTCTGTATGAAAACAAACCTGATTGTGAACTTATACAGAGTACCAGCGAAGAAGTTAAGTACTTAATCCATATATACCTACGACCGGAACCGTTGCCGAAGCTGATCCTGCTATGTAGCTGTGTGTTTTCGCATCAGCCATTATTATCGACGAAGCGACGACGACGAACACCGATACAATAATTCAGGTATATTGAGCAGTACATGGTGTAAAGTAATTCGTCGGTATTCGAGCATCATTTAGTTTGGTTTTTTGGCTGATGATGATTCAAGGAAGGTGGACCGCATTGGTAATTCGATATAGGTATTCCTCTGGTAGCTTCGCTAGAAATCCTGCGTTAAATAAGAGAAAAAAACGATGAAAATTAAGAGATGTTATTAAAGAAGAACTAGCTAGCGAGTTGTATGTACGAATATATATTTTTTAACTCGTTTTACACATGGATAATAAGAGATATACGACGTAAAAGTATACAATAACTTTCTAAAATTATCACAGTATTTACTAAACTAACGTAATCACAGGTATACGCTATGTAGTATTACAATTTTCCAAATTTCAAAATAATAAACTTACCATTAAAATATAAAAATACCTTCGTCTATCGAATTAGATTCGAATCTTAACTCGAGACGATTTTATAAAATATGTATATTAGGGCATTAATCAGTCGATAATTTTGATGAAATTTACTTTCTTCGATTAGAGTTGCCCATATATAATCTAAATGAACGATGAGTTTTATTGCGAATTTTTTTTTCTTTTAGGTAAAATGAAAAGTGCTATTTTTACATGGCGATGCGATTTGTTTCTTTTGATTTTCGCGTTACATAAATTTACATATAGATACGAAATCAAAAAAAGATATCAGTGAACAAAAGAAAAAAACGTTTTTGTTCGAAAATCTATTAGATATAAAAAAATAAAGTATTATCGTAATTGATTATACTCGTAGACAGCTGAGATGTACTCGTATAGTATTTCTAATATGGTTTGTATTTAGTTCGGTTATGCTTATGCAAGTTGACTTTTTCTTGAACGTTCGAAACGGTTGCTACGTTATTGAAATGTTCAATCCTACATGGACTAATTAAAGGTATACTTTCGATAACTGGCAGGTTTCCATAGGTATATTCTGATATAGGTACGGTAGCGTCAAATGTGTTAGCAGGTTTAACAGGTGACTGAGGTAATTCTGGCAGAGACGTGAAAGGACTAGGAATCTGTGCCAATATGTCTGAAGGCCCTTCCAGCATTCCAGGGCTACAATTGCTTTGCAAAAACAGATTCAACTTCTGCTGCTCCAGACTTTTAACGCATGAAAAAGCCAAATAATAAGGAAATTTGTTAATGTTGTAAAAAAAATAAAAGCATAACGAAAAAAAGAATCGCCAGTTCTTTTTTTTTCATTTAATTTTTATAGTTTATTAATATTTATTCGTATTGTTTTTCATTTTGTTTCAGATCATGGATGCGATGGTGAGTTAAATCGAGAATTTTTCAAATGAGATAAAAAACAACTGACGACTCTATTGCCAATTACATCGATAAGTCTAATAATAAATAACGTAATGCAAGCGTATATACGTCCGTCAAATCATCGTCAAGCGGATAAAAGGACTGTTCTGATTCATGCAGAACTGTGGTTTCTCAAGTTCTAAAGGTATTGGCTATACAATAGTTTATACATATAAAGAGTAGCGGGAACTATATACTCATTATAAGTCCAAACGAACAAGCAAATATTAGTTTATATTTAGGTAATGAAAAAAGTACAATATTGTCCAGTATGGTGAAATCGGATTCGGAGTGTAGGAAAGATAGGTTGTTTGAGGAACTCTCATCATGGTCGATATGATACCATCGTGAAAGAACATTTATCATTGGATTACTTTTTTTTCTAGAAAAATTTGCACGTTTTAAATTTTGCCAAAAGTTGGCATGAAATAATAACAGATTAAGTTTTGAGGTTTTATGAATAAAAAAATAATGATTTAGGCAGGTACATAACTGGGACTTTCAGAATCTTTTAATTGAATGAATTGGAGATGAATACAAAACTAGAAAATTAAATGTACTGATATTTAAAAAAAAAAAAAACAAAAACAGACAAACAAACAAACAAATAGGAAAATTGAAAGAATTTTAACATTTCTCTGAATTTACATAAAAATTGAAAGATTTCTACGAGTACCTACAAAAAAAAAAAAAAATTAGAAAAATGAAATAATTTGTTTTATGACAAGAACCTTGTAATTACCCAATCATTCAATACCGAACAAGTTTCGTAAAAAATTTGAAAAATGCAATTTTTTCCTACCAAAAAAGCAATGTTTAATGGAGATGAAATACTTTTTGAAAACACTTGACGAGATTTTTCGATATTTTGTTGGAAATATCAAACCATTTTAATATATTATTAAAAAACACCTTTTACAATACGAAACTTTAATGAGAATAAATTCTAAATTTCGTATTGTAAAAGGTGTTTTTTAATAATCAAAAATGTGCGAAAAAGGTGAAAACTACACGCGAATCATTTTAATATAGTCCGGCATATGACAATAGGGGTAATTGCACCCCCCACCGATTCTACGGGACGTCCTAAGGAACATTTTAGAGCAAACTTGTCAAAAAAAAGTTGGCCTTACTTACAAAATGGCGGCCATTTTGATTGACAGGTCAGCCGAAATCGCAGATTTTGCCTTTTAACATAGGACTTGCACGAACTTTTTCAAACTTTACAAAGGTAGATCGAAAGATCATGCAAAAATTTATCACCTGTCAAAATTTCAAGTGCTAAAGTGCGTTTTTCGATTTTTGGAGAATTTTTGAAAATCGAATTTAGACCAGAAATGAGGGGAAAAATCAAAATTTCACCAAATTGACCAAGAAAGCTGAAATTTGGGATATACCCTATTTTTAACCTGCCAAATCGATTGGAAACTATTTCAACCCGTTTTGAGCAGTTCTGGAGCTTCCAGCAGATTTTTGAAACTCGAAATTCCCACAAAATTCCATCAAATTGGAGTTGGAAAGCTAAAATTTATTCTAAAAACTAATTTCAATACGCTACGAAGTACTGCAGGTGAATTTCAAGTCGTTTTGGATCCTCCAGCGACTTTTTGAAAATTCCTGCAGCCTCCAGCAGATTTTTGAAACTTTAATTTTTCCCGAAATTTCATCAAATGGAGATGGAAAGCTGAAATTTACTCTACACTCCAATTTTAACACCCCCTGAAGACGACTCCAGGTGGGTTCAAGTAATTTTAGAGCCTCCAACGACTTTTTTGAAAATTACAGGAGCCTCCGCAGATTCTTGAAACTTTAAATTTTCACAAAATTTTATCAAACCAAGATGGAGAGTCGAAATTCATTCGGCAAACTAATTTCAATACGCTACGAAGTTGACTGCTGGTGAATTTCAAGTCGTTTTGGAGCCTCCAGCAACTTTTTGAAAGGTTGTATGACGTTTTTTTGGAAAATTGAAATTTCCTAAGAGTAGCTGGAAGCTTTAAAACCATTTGAAACCACCATGTAGTCTGCGAAGTAAATTTCAGCTTGCCAACTCCATTTTGATACAGTAGACCTCCGATTATCCGACCTAATGGGGAGGGGGGGATAAGGTAGGTCAGATATCAAAAAAGTCGGATAATCCAAAATGGATGTTTTTAGCGTAGAAATGAAGTGCATGAGCTTGAGAAGACAATTTTTCATTCAGAAAATCAAGTTTTGGCTCAAAACAGGAACAAAGAATCGAAAAAATTACGATTAAACAAAAATAATATACTTTTGTACATAAAAGACAATGAAATACTGACTCAAATTATAATTTTTTGAGATAGGTTTGATTGATTTCAAGGAATATAATACCAATAGAATACAAAATGCTGCACACTGCATTATTATTTACACATCAAAATCAAAAATTCGGTTTTTCTTTGGATTATCCGACCTTGGTGGGTCGGATAATGCAAAAAGTAAGTCGGATAAATTTGTACCGGATAACCCGAAAGTCGGATAATTCGGAGTCGGATAATTCGGAGTCTACTGTAAATTTATGTTGGGAAAATTTCAAGTTTCAAAAATCTACGGAAGCTCCTGTAATTTTTAAAAAAGTCGTTGGAGGCTCTAAAATTACTTGAACCCACCTGGCGTCGTCTTCAGAGGGTGTTAAAATTGGAGTGTAGAGTAAATTTCAGCTTTCCATCTCCATTTGATGAAATTTCGTGAAAAATTAAAGTTTCAAAAATCTGCTGGAGGCTGCAGGAATTTTCAAAAAGTCGCTGGAGGATCCAAAACGACTTGAAATTCACCTGCAGTACTTCGTAGCGTATTGAAATTAGTTTTTAGAATAAATTTTAGCTTTCCAACTCCAATTTGATGGAATTTTGTGGGAATTTCGAGTTTCAAAAATCTGCTGGAAGCTCCAGAACTGCTCAAAACGGGTTGAAATAGTTTCCAATCGATTTGGCAGGTTAAAAATAGGGTATATCCCAAATTTCAGTTTTCTAGCTCAATTTGGTAGAATTTTCGATTTTCAAAAATTCTCCAAAAATCGAAAAACGTACTTTAGCACTTGAAATTTTGACAGGTGATAAATTTTTGCATGATCTTTCGATCTACCTTTGTAAAGTTTGAAAAAGTTCGTGCAAGTCCTATGTTAAAAGGCAAAATCTGCGATTTCGGCTGACCTGTCAATCAAAATGGCCGCCATTTTGTAAGTAAGGCCAACTTTTTTTTGGCAAGTTTGCTCTAAAATGTTCCTTAGGATGTCCCCTTTAAGAAAAAAGTTGTCCCGGAGGATCGGTGGGGGGGGGTGCAATTACTCCTATTGTCATATGCCGGACTAATAGGGTTGTGGACGATTCGGATCAAAATTGTCTTGTTTTTATTCGTGATTTGAATTATTTTTTAAACGTGTTTCATAATTTGTGATTCAATTCATTTTTTAGCTGTGATTCGCGATTCAACGAATCACATTCATGAATTATTATTCTACTCCTCGTTCTGTTATTAAAATTTTCGACAATTTTTGAAATTTTTTTTTTATTTTTATGCCCATTTTTCAGTTTTTAATGTTATGTACTTTAAATCTTGCCAAATTTTATTCCAGTTTAATGATCAAATTTGATTGGCGATGTTTCATCGTCCATGCAATTTTTTCATTTTATATTCCTCGAATTCTGAGATGAATATTTTACGAATTTGTGGTCATTTTCAGTCATTCTAATGTAATTTTAGGAAGTAATTAAACGTCGCTTTATGCAATTTTTTCTAAATTTGTCAAAACTTCACCAATTTTTTGATAACTTTATGTAATTTTTCATAATTTTTATGATAATTTGCGCATTTTTGCAATATTTCTCTCAAATTTTAACGTATTTCATCGAATTTCAGTGATTCCCAAAGAACTTTATGACATTTTAGTAAATTTTAATGCAATTTTTGCTATTTTCACTCAATTAATGTAAATTTTTGGTAATTTTCAATTGGTACTTGAGAAGTAAGTAATACTTCCACCAATTTTTATAAATTTTCATTGCAAGTTTTATTCAAATTTCGGGTTTTGACGTTTTTACGTGTTTTTTTAAATATATTGTTTTAATGTCACAGACTCATTTCAATAATATTTTATGCTGTTATTGCGAAGTTTTGCACAATTTCACTGAAACTCTAATCAATTTTTTGGTGAATTTCAAGTGATTTCATGTATGAATTGTGCAGTTTTCTATGATACTTTTTATAATATTTTCATCATGCAATTTTGAAAATATTTGATCATTTTTGATAATTTTTCAAAAATTTTTGATAGGTATTTATGCGAAATCTTACGCAAATTTTGAGACATCTGGTCTTTTTCTAATTTCCTATCAATTATTGATTTATTTTGAGTGATTTTTACACCAATTGAAGAGCTCTATTCCAAAGTGGGTCAAGTCATTTTTTAAAAAAGCATGTATTACGGAGATTTTTACTTCAAAAGTGGGTTAAATCATCGATTTTTCAAAGTAAATTTTCCTACTCGTACAAGCAATTTGTTCTATAGGAAAGGTGCACCGACCTTTGGAAACAGAACAGATTTCAGCATCAAAAATTTTTAACGCATTTTCCTGGGGAAAAATTACTTAACCCACTTTGGAATAGAGCTCTTCAATTTTACTATTTTTTTTCTTATACCTACATTATGTGTAAAATTATTTCTTTCACTTTATTGAACGTCGTGTTCATCAAATAAATTTACTCTTACCTTCTGCTGAAATCGTTTCCAATTTATTTGTTTGTTTTTTTCTCATTTTTTGAATTTTTCAACCTTGATTTTTTTTTCCAAAGTAAAAATGATGCAATTTTCAAAAATTTTTAAAAGGAAGGATGAAATTGGACACATTTAAAAAAATTATAATTCACAAACATGGTTTGAATTTTTCCTCTCGCTTTAGATTCAAAAAATGATTTTCAATGAAAAAGGTAAATTTTGCTCTATTTTACTTCGTTTTTTCAAATTACGAGTACTTATCGATTTTTAATCCAGATCATCATTTTTCTATTCAAATACGTCTTCTTTTTATTGAAATGTATAATGTACCTATTTTGTAACTTCGTCAACCCCCCCCCCCCCGTCCTCCGATGAGAATTACTTGATTCTTTTTTTTCTGGCATTTTCTTCAACTGAATTTCGGCTAAATTTTTCATCACCCGTTTAAACATGATGAATATTTAGATGGAGATTTTCAAAATGAATGATTAAAAAATATGTAATTCAACATTTTACTCTAAACTCGCAAAACTAAAACGTCATAATTTTATTTCATTTTTGAACATTTTTTAAATTTCTTTTATCATAATTTAATTTTTTTGGAAGAGCCCCGAAGTGCGAGAAGCCTTTTTTTTTTAATTTTTTCAGTTTATAAAATTTAATGGGCAAACTTGTGAACATTTTAGGCTGGATTTAGAAAATTTATGTGTTTTATAAGTTTTCATTTCTTTAGCAAAAAGGAGCACTTGAGACGTTGGCTTCTTACCCCGTCCTTTATTCTATCGTTCATTGAAAAAGAACCATTCATATGGGCCATTTTATGTAAAGATAAATCGAAAAAATCCGTGTGCATGCAAATATAGCACAGGTATTATCTCCATGAAGCTCTATCGAAGTGTACATACTCGTATGTGTAGGTAGGTTAGGCACCTTGTACATATACCTAACACCTACCTATACCTTTGGTTGCAAAAGACAGATGCTGTGAAAAGCTAATATATCCTAGTTTCTCATGCATGCTATAAATTTCGCGAGCCCGATAACGTATTCGATTTGCTTCCATTGTGTGCCCGCGAAGTTTATACGTACAGAGATAAGAACTGTTTTATACGATTACGTGATATCACCTCGAAAGTAGCGATTTACCAAGAGAGCTTCGCATTCCCGCCAAGCTGCTTTAAAATACGCTCGAAATTAAATAAACACACAGCATATTACCCATAAAGTAATAATTTTAATTTATCGTCTCGTCGAGGTACGAGTATAGGTAAAAGGTATGGCAGCAGAGGTGCTTTTCCTGCCTTTAATTTTAGCATTAGGTTTTCTTTAGGAGATGAGAGCGGAGGAGGTAATATAACGATGGAATGATTAGGATTATGGAAAGAAATTCTTACGCAATGGAAACCTAGCTGTGTTTTTTAATTTTTTTTTTTTTGATTTGAAAAATTAATTTTGTAAATTAAAGTTATATTTATTTGGAAAATTAATACGAAATTAATTTCTGGCAATTAGAAAAATTATATCGTTAGTAAGTAGTGAGAAGCACTTGGAATTATTAAGGTAATTTTAGTAATTAATTTCTTTTTTTTTAATCACGGTGTGAAATTAGCGACAAATTTTTTTAAGGGCTGTGGCAAGCGTGAGAATTGAATCTTAAGTATATTTAATTGTTTTTAATGTTAAATTTAGTATGATTTATATTTTTAATCCGGTAGTTAATGTGGAATGAGAAAAGTAGGCGTTGAAATGCTCACCTCATGTTAATTAAATATTGAGCAACTGCTACCGATTCGGAATTTCCTGTGATTGTTATCGTTCTATCGACATTTTCATTGCTGTTGCGATCGTCGCAATTCGATATTCTAATTAGAGCTCCGCTTATTTGTCTGAAAATTTTTTACGATTAATTAATATCCGTAGATTTTTTTTTTTTGAAAAATTGTAAAAAAGAACGAGGATAAACCAACCTTATTTCAGCAATTTTATTGCCTCCTTTTCCAATAATGCAACCGATGAGATCATTTCGAACAGTCATTTCGCAGGTTCTTTGCTGCAAACCCGAATTTCTGGAAGAATTATTCTGCAGTTGGCTGGCTGCCAAGGCGGCTATAGCTGTAAATCATAATAATTTTAACCCAATTAATCGACAAATTCGTTAACTCGATGCTGATGATGCGTTCTATAAAGCATATTTCTTGCGATTTATCCGAGCATACGTATTAGCAGGTTCCATTTGCGGGTGCGAAATTCATCTCAGGCATTTAGTTGTCGTGTATTTTTTACTTTTAGTATACTACCTATAGGCTTAGTTTACTCAAGTTTGGAGAATTTCGCTAAATATAGGTACCTACTACGTCGTCGTCCTACGAAAACAATGATGTGCTCGGCTCGTTTCTTAAAAGGGGAGATGTTGAAGTTTTTGACGGATGAGTTTCTAAATGGGCCATGTTAAGCTACTTGAGTTGCAAAAAGGTACAAAGTTTTAGCCAAACTGTTCCATTGAATGAAAGATGGGAAATTTAAAATATATAGGTGCCTACGTTTTTATAGTATAGTATACGACCAACGTGTAAGTATAATGCCAAGTTTTTAAGGATTTTTTTCCCCCTCTTTTCTATCATGTAGATGGGTTTTTTATTGAGCTATTTCGAAGGTAGTTTTCTTTTTATTGCAACAAGTGTTTCATTTAGCGTTGAATGTTTACCTACCTGGTATGTGTGTGTTGGGGAGAGTGGTTTGAATGAGGTGGTTGTTTAAGATTTATATCGAGTTATTCTTTTTTTATAATGATGAAATTTTTCTGTCAGACGTGTTTGGAGAGTGATTTAGAAAAGGGATTTGAATGATTTTTTATAAGTTCAGTGGATCATTATTGTGTGAACAATTGACTAAGTTTTTGGATTGGCGGTTAACTTTTTGATAGAACCGTAATCTTCGTTTTTCAAAAAAATCGTTCTTGAATGAACGATTTTTATTTAACTTAAAAATTAATTTCAACTGCTTTTCCTTTTTCAATTTTCAAGATTGGCGACATGTTCATTGTTCATCGGGAATTTTTTCCAACTAACGCCACGTGTGATACTCAGATTTTCATTTTTTTCGCTCATTTTTCGAACACCCTGTATATAGGTATAGGAGGTATAATAGATCTTTGTTTTAAGCCGGATCATTTTTGTTCACAAATAATTGTTTTCATCAATTTTTGAATAGTTCGCGAACGAATGAATCAGTTTTCAATGATACTTGCAATTTCGCAAGCGAATCGTTCACGAATGACTTGAAAAATTGCGAATCGTTTCGTTGAAGTGATTATTACCAAATTTTTGTTCTTCAACCAACACAAAACCCTATTTCGAAATAAACCCTCAACCGGTATCTCTTGTCCAATCGTTTACCGATGATGCTTTAAATTTTAGTTGATTTTTGAGAGGATCGTTTGCGAGCAAAGAACCTGATTTTTCGAGAATATTACCGATGATCAAATCTTTCAAACAAATGGTTCGGAATAGTTGAAACATTTTTCTGTGAAATTATTTTTGAACGATTTGCATGATCTAAAATTATCAAACCCGTAGAATTTAAGATTAAAAAAAATTCTTGAACGGTTCATTCGCGAACGATGTAATTCATTTTTGAAGAACTCGTATCTTTTCAGAATATGTCAAAGTGAATTGGAAAAATTCAGTCCTAATCAATTATTTTTAATATTTTTGTTTAAAATGACAAAGTAGGTATAAGGTACGACTCAAATTCCCCCTTCCCTCTATTTCTCAAATACAATGAAACTTCATGTTGAAATTGGGAAGCATAGTAATGAAAATTTTGGCTATTAAAAGAGCAAAAAATTGTCTAAATGAGCGTTTTTTTGTTACTAAAATTGAACAAAAGCCATTTATGTATGTATAATTTCTTACTGAAGATATAAATAATTCCTTAGATTTTGAAAATACATACAGGAGAAGAGTTTGACATGTTCAATTGAATTTTTGGCCGGAAAATGTGAGTCGTTTCGATTGATTCTTCAATTTTTGCCAAATTTTCAAAAATTTATATTTTCAAAATTGAAAACGATCATTTCTTTATTAAATTGGATCTGCATTCTGCAACCATCAGGAAACTTTTGAATTTTTTCTCGAATTAGTTTCGGGATTCTGCCAAAAATTGGTATGGAAAATGAGGATTGCTAAAAATTTTATCTCTAACATACTTTAGAGGGATCGAAATAAAAAAGCTCGACTCTGGATGTAATTTTTGGATCAATTTCAAATAAAAATGATCAAGTTGGCTGGTTCCTAAACTTCCTATTGAACAAGAAAATTTTTCCTTTCGATAAGGTCTACTCGATATGACCATTTCCAATATTTTCTTTCTTTCAAAAAATTCAAATCACAGGCTACTTCTCAAGAAATTTTTACGACGGAGGAAAAAACATTATTTCTTTTTTTGATTTTTTTTTCAGCACAAAGTGAATTTTGGGAATGAACATAATATTATTCTACAAACATTCAGAAGCAAAATTTTGTGTTTCCAAAATCAATTTTCAAATTGAGCATTATTTTTTTCCTGTAAAATGTACGAAAATCTGATATTCAACTCCTAACATATTTCGAATATGTTTTTCATTTTCAAATTTCCCTATGAATGCTCGAAAATTTTATTTATTCATCTTTCTATAGACTGTGATGGTGCTCAAATCGAACCCTTTCTAGAGATTTCTAGTTGAGCATCTTTAAAGTGATGTTTGGCACTTTTAAAGTTTCAAAAGATGAATTATTATGATGAAACAGGAATTTTTGAGGTAAATAAGTAAGTATTGCTTGCAAAATGAACTTTTCAATTTGACAATTTTTTTTTTTACTTGGCTTTTTTGAAACTTGATATTGATAGTTGAGAAATCTCTTTCAAAATATTAGATGCAAATTCGCTGAAATAGCGAATTTTTTGGTCAAGTGATTCAAAATGATGAGTGAAAATCAAACTACTGTCAGCTATTCTGCTGCAGTGATCCATTTCGAAACTTTGAGGGGAAAAATCAGAAAATTTAAAAAGATGTTTTTGGAAATTTTTTTCGAGTGATTGAGGTGTTTGTTGGAGTTTTTAAAAATGAAAAACTAAATTTATAAATTTGATTCAGTATCTATATTTTGTAGAAGACCTTCTCTTTCTTTCAGGAAAAGGAAAACGAGTAATTTTCAAAATTGAAATGGTTCTATTTTTTCTGAGTTCAACATAATAGGTACTTGGAAATTGTCGTGGATGAACTAAATTCACTATAGTTGACCAAATTTCGTATTTTAGAAAATTACTTTACTTATTGACACATCAACAAAATCACATTTTGATAAGTCCATCTGAATTCAGCTGATTCATGATTTTTCAGAGGCTTAAAAATCAATTTTAAAAATATGTGTAGAAAATTGAGGCATCATTGAAATCTTCAACGTCCTTACAGTTTATTGTTTTCTGTCTTCCTTCCTTTTTTCTCCCCCTCCCCATCGCTTCAATTCTTTCACGCCTTCGCTAATGATGCTACAGGAAAATTTGATTCGTTTTGGATATTCAGCAGTTCATTAAATTGGTTTCTGAAATTTTGTTTTATGTTATGGCTTACGTATCATGAATTTTTTATGGTGGAGGGGGCTGAAAATTGTAGGAGAAAGTATGAGACGGTCTAAATTTTCAATTAGCGATTTTTTTTTTTTTGCAAAACTGTCAAGCTTTTAGTCGGGGGCTCGCATAAGGATCACCTGCACCCCCTGCCGATCCTCCGGGGCAACTTTGGTGTAAATTTCGGGTTTCCATCTCCGTTTCAAGTTTCAAAAATCTACTGGAGGCTCCAGTAATTTTCAAAAAGTTGCTGGAGGCTCCGAAACGACTTGAAATTCACCTGCAGTCGACTTTTTAGCGTATTGAAATTAGTTTGCAGAATGAATTTCGGCTTTCCATCTCCGTTTGATGAAATTTTGTGGGAATCTCGAGTTTCAAAAATTTGCTGGAGGCTCCAGAACTGCTCAAAACGGGTTGAAACAGTTTCCAATCGATTTGACATTCCGAAAATGGGGTATATTCCAAATTTCAGCTTTCTCGGTCAATTTGTTAAAATTTTGATTTTTTCCCTCATTTTTGGCCTAAATTTGATTTTCAAAAATTCACCAAAAATCGAAAAAGGCACTTTAGCACTTGAAATTTTGACAGGTGATGAATTTTTGCCTGATCTTTCAATCTACGCTTGTACAATTTGAAAAATTTCGTGCCAGTCCTATGTTGGAACGCAAAATCTGCGATTTCGGCTGACCTGTCAATCAAGTAGGACCACTTTTTTTTTAGGACAAGGGCTAGAAATGTTCAGTAGGACTCCCCCTTTAAGAAAAAAGTTGCCCCGGAGGATTGGCAGGGGGTTGCAAGTGATCCTTATGCGGGCCCCCAGACTATTTGATTGTTAATATCTAAAAAGCGATGCTTGAAATAAATTTGTTTGCTGGGTTTCGAAAAGATCCAGTTGAAAAATGAAAATTCAAAAATTGAACTTTCACCACATTTTTATGATAAGTAGGTACAAAAGTCGAAAATTACCATACTTAAAAAAAATCTTCAAAAATAACCAAGAAGACCCTGTTTTGCTCGTTTTGTAACAAACCAATTTTCAAAATGTAATCTTTTCTACCTGTTGGGGGGGGGCATCGATTCTCCAAATTCTGATCCAAAAAAAAAAATAAAAAGTGGCAGTGAACTCGAATATTTACCTACTTATTTTTTGCATATACGTTCCTTCAATGTCCCTTCACCCCCTCCTGATTTTGAAAAAAAAATTCAAAATGTTCGCTCACTTTTTTCAAAATTGTAAAATGGTAAGACTCGTGAAAAAATTTATTGAAATCGATGAACCTGGCGGCTTTATTTTTGATTTGAGTGGGTATTTTATGGAAAAAGTCTATCTACGCGGGGCATCTCAAAAGTAAGTTTCGTCATTTTTTTTCTCGGGAACTACTGGACCAAACTGGATGAAATTTTGGGGATATCTAAGTTTTGAGTTGCTGGTTACACTGTAATTTTTTCAAGTCTGTATGTTGGAGTGATCGCGTGCAATTGGTTCTCAAACATGAGGTACGCTTTTAAACCCATGTTGGCTCAAAGTACCCTTAAGAGATACGTTATCCAAGGTCTACCGACAAAAATTTGGTTCAAATTCACGAGGAAATGCGTCTAATGTGTAGACCTAACATTGTGAATGGCCAAATGACGCGTTTATGGAGGAAATCTTTGGTAGAATTGTCACAATGAACCTACGCTTCAGAAAATTCGTCATTTGTCGTGAAAAGGCCGCCTCAACGACAATCTCATGTCATTTGACAACACTCAAGGCATACGCGATGCGCTCGAGGAAAATTTCTTTCATCAACGCACCATTTGGACATTCACGACGTTAGGTATATAGACTAGACACATTTCCACGTGAATTTGAACCAAATTTTTGCCGGTAGACGTTGGATAACGTATCTCGTAAGGGTACTTTGAGCCAACATGGGTTTAAAAGCGTACCTCATGTTTGAGAACCAATTGCACGCGATCACTCCAACATACAGACTTGAAAAAATTACAGTGTAACCAGCAACTCAAAACTTAGATATCCCCAAAATTTCATCCAGTTTGGTCCAGTAGTTCCCGAGAAAAAAAATGACGAAACTTACTTTTGAGATGCCCCTCGTATTATTATGCCCCATTAGGTACGATATTATTTCATCATTCATCAGACCCGCAACATGACTTTGGCTTCAGATGTGAAATAAATTGCCTATGTGTGTATTTCGCAGAAATCATATCTCCAGGGAATAGTTAGGTGGGCTACATCAACATGTAAATGTAATTGTATTAAAAAAATCAATTCACCGTGCAATTTCGCTTCCTTATTAAAATGGAATTTTCCCGGCTCGAGGAAGAAAGAAGAAGAAAAAACCACCTCCATATGAGTAAAATGATCGTCGTACATACATTTTTAAGTAGGCCATCGATCGTGTATCTCTATAATGCTGTATACATATACCCTGCTCTCACCCTTTCTTCTCGTATACTATACAATGTTTACACCATATAAGACGATTTAATAAAATTACTCCCCGGAGTATATACACGAGAGAAGATAAAAGATAATACGTTTATATCTGGCGAATTAGTAAGCTTTATAAGGAAACAAAAAAAAAAAAAACACGACGAAAAAAAATTAATTCAACGTTTTCTTTCTTGTTCTTTTTTTTTCACCTAGATTGTATGTACCTAGTAGGTTAGCTCATTTTTGTTATGTTTTTCGAACAACGAAATAACTAAATGGGAAATTAATTTACGAGCGAAGCCGAATTAGCACAGTGCCTAGATCTCCAACTATAGTACATGTTAGGCAGAAGTTGTACGAGTAGCTTGTTTGGCAGAGGGGGGCGAGGGGGGTGTCGAGTTGAACGGGTAAAAGATAAAATTTACCTGCCGGATTAAAGGAAGCTGCAGCCGCCGGTGAAAATCCACTTATACTTAGAGCTGCTAAATTTGCTAAAGGGTTGCCAAGCTTACCGATCTGTAATATTAAACGAATAATGAAAATTCAATCGTATAATTTCATCTATTTTTTCATCCCTCCTCTACTCTTCTTCATTTTCAGTTTCGTTAAAGTGCTAGCTTATCGTATACGTAGCTGTATGCTTAAGTATACTTATTATAATAATACATATGTAGGTATACGTATAGTATGGTGTTAGACTATTTGGCTGGGTGGGTCGATTGCGCGAATAGTTCATCGTCAGCATCATCGTCTCGCTGCTAAAACGTGTAACTACGATACTTTTTCACGAGAATACTTTCTCGACCCGACTAAACACCTGGTATACGATGCTGGGGTAAATGGCCCAACGAGGGAGAGGGGATGTTTAAAGGCTCGCAAATAAATTCGGCAATTCATTTTCGCAGCCTCGCCGCGTACGTAGCCATAGCCGAGTCGTAGGTATTTAAATTTTCAACAGGTGTTTATTTCGTAGAAGAGGGGAGGGGGTGTACGCGGGGGACAGAAGTGAGAAAAAATATTAACGACTGACGTGTTCCCAGGCAGCAGGCTTGATGGGTGAAAGATGCCGAGTGAGAAGAAAAGAGGCAGAAAAAAGTTAAATATTTCTCGATAACGTTGAGCGCGCGGTGGCGAAATTAAGATTGATGATGGGCTCGTGTAGTAGATGCGAACAGGCGGTTAAGAAAAAAATTGCAACGAGAGTTAATTCGAGGCGCGTGTACGAGTTGGAGAAGAGGAAAAAAACAACAACACGGAGGAGTAAAAGAGGCGAAAGAAAACAACGCGAAAACTTAATGTTTTAATAGACGTGGGTTGATTACTAGCTATAGAGACGCGGTTGACTTGAAAAAAAATAACGAGGGTGTGGTGGGGACAGGGAGGTCTTAAGCTTGGAGAGAAAAAAAATTGCTTACTCGTTGGTTAAATGACGTATGTAAGTGTAAGGTAGCTTCGTTAGAAAATAGGAGTTAAGGATAGGAAGGTGGTGGAGTGGAGGAGTGTAATGGTGGAATTTACTCACAGTGCGTATTGCAGTATGTGGTTAAAGTGTACTCGTAATATGAGAAGGTGAATTAAGCGTTTTGAGTAGTAGGGCCAGAAGAAGAAGTGTATGTTTATGGGTGCAATTAATGGGTTATTTTTTTTTAAATGGTCAATTGCTGTACAGGTACGAATATATGGTTATTGTAAGAGGGTTTTTATTAGGGTTTTTGGATTCTTGCCTGTCGTTAGTAGTATTTTTTTGATGGGGAGAGAGATGTTGGAATTTTTGACGTGGGTTATCAATTTGATTAGTTTGAAATGGTTATGTTTTGGGGTCAGGGAATGTGGAGAAAAATGAAAGAAGTAACGATTTTTTACGAAGGTTTTATTTTACTCGCTAGTGACGTAAACGTTTTAGATTTTTAGCAAATTTTTATTTTCCTTTTTTGAAAAATCAAAATTTTATCGGAGAGTAGAAGACTGAAATTTGTTCTCAAATCGATTAGTTGCATTTTCAGGCACTATTGTGGTCTCCAGGTGGTTTTTGGATTTTTGAATTTCCAAAAAATCTCATATTAAAGTCAAGTACTCGAGTAAAATTCGACGCTCACAAACTCAGATAAACTTTTTTATGCCCCCTTCCTCTCTTATAAGTTTAATTTAGGAGCTTTTCTTAATCTGATCCTTCCACTGGCTCCGATCCACATACTTAATGAATGGTGGAAATGCAAAGGAACTCGTTTTTACCCTCTCCTGTAAAAAAACGGTTTTGGCACTTAGCACACTTTGCATTTCCACCATTCAATTTCTTCGATGATAATTTTTGAAAGAATATGTGTTCAAGTCGAAAGTGGTCGGTTTCTTGTACCTTATAGTCCGGCATATGACAATAAGAGTAATTGCACCCCCTCGCCGATCCTCGGGCAACTTTTTTCTGAAAGGGGACATCCTAAGGAACATTTTAAAGCAAACTTGCCAAAAAAAAAGTTGGCCTTACTTACAAAATGGCGGCCATTTTGATTGACAGGTCAGCCGAAATCGCAGATTTTGCATTTTAACATAGGACTTGCACAAACTTTTTCAAACTTTACAAAGTTAGATCGAAAGATCATGCAAAAATCCATCACCTGTCAACATTTCAAGTGTTAAAGTGGGTTTTTCGATTTTTGGTGAATTTTTGAAAATCGAATTTAGACCAAAAATGAGGAGAAAAATCAAAATTTCACCAAATTGACCAAGAAAGCTGAAATTTGGGATATACCCTATTTTCGACATGCCAAATCAATTGGAAACGGTTTCAGCCCGTTTTGAGCAGTTCTGGAGCCTCCAGCAGATTTTTGAAACTCGAAATTCCCACAAAATTCCATCAAATTGGAGTTGTAAAGCTAAAATTTATTCTAAAAACTAATTTCAATACGCTACGAAGTACTGCAGGTGAATTTCAAGTCGTTTTGGATCCTCCAGCGACTTTTTGAAAATTCCTGAAGCCTCCAGCAGATTTTTGAAACTTTAAATTTTCACAAAATTTCATCAAATGGCGATGGAAAGCTGAAATTTACTCTACACTCCAATTTCAACACCCTCTGAAGACGACTTCTGGTGGATTTCACGTCATTTTAGAGCCTCCAACGACTTTTTTGAAAATTACTGGAGCATCTAGTAGATTTTTGAAACTTGAAATTTTCCCAAAATTTCATCAAACTAAGATGGAGAGTCGAAATTCATTCTGCAAACTAATTTCAATACGCTACGAAGTTGACTGCTGGTGAATTTCAAGTCGTTTTGGCGCCTCCAGCGACTTTTTGAAAAGTTGTATGACGTTTTTTTGGAAAATTAAAATTTCCTAAAAGTAGCTGGAAGCTTCAAAACCATTTGAAACCACCGTGTAGTCTGCGAAGTAAATTTCAGTTGGCCAACTCCATTTGATAAATTAATGTTGGTGAAATTTCAAGTTTTAAAAATCTACTGGAGGCTCCAGTAATTTTCAAAAAAGTCGCTGGAGGCCCTGAAATGACTTGAACCCACCTGAAGTCGTCTTCAGAGGGTGTAAAGTTGGAGTGTAGAGTAAATTTCAGCTTTCCATCTCCATTTGATGAAATTTTGTGAAAATTTAAATTTTCGAAAATCTGCTGGAGGCTCCAGTAATTTTCAAAAAGTCGCTGGAGGATCCAAAACGACTTGAAATTCACCTGCAGTACTTCGTAGCGTATTGAAATTAGTTTTTAGAATAAATTTTAGCTTTACAACTCCAATTTGATGGAATTTTGTGGGAATTTCGAGTTTCAAAAATCTGCTGGAGGCTCCAGAACTGCTCAAAACGGGCTGAAACCGTTTCCAATTGATTTGGCATGTCGAAAATAGGGTATATCCCAAATTTCAGCTTTCTTGGTCAATTTGGTGAAATTTTGATTTTTCCCCTCATTTTTGGTCTAAATTCGATTTTCAAAAATTCACCAAAAATCGAAAAACCCACTTTAACACTTGAAATGTTGACAGGTGATGAATTTTTGCATGATCTTTCGATCTACCTCTGTAAAGTTTGAAAAAGTTTGTGCAAGTCCTACGTTAAAACGCAAAATCTGCGATTTCGGCTGACCTGTCAATCAAAATGGCCGCCATTTTGTAAGTAAGGCCAACTTTATTTTTGGCAAGTTTGCTTTAAAATGTTCCTTAGGATGTCCCCTTTCAGAAAAAAGTTGTCCCGGAGGATCTGCGAGGGGGTGCAATTACTCCTATTGTCATATGCCGGACTATTAGTTTTTGCCTTCCCATCAATCGATCGTGGTTTCGAGCCGTTACAGGGCCTCTTGCTGATTTCCGAATTTTATTTAATTAATTTTTTTTAAATTCATCCCTAAAAAAAGTCGATATGATTGGAAAAAAATTGAAATTTTTAATTATGCTAAAATTGTTATAAATATGTATAAGGTTGAGTATGCTTTGTTTTCAGTTGGTACTTCGTCTAAACGTAAATTTCAGCCCGAAAGGTTACCTGAAAGGGCAATCAGAGATTCCCAAAATTACGTAATATAATTTATTCTACTGAAGAGTTGAGAAATTTTTAGCAAAAATTGTGATTTTTTTCACTTAGAAGTGTTAAAGTTGTGCTAGAAAGCTGAAAATGCCACCAACGAGTTTTTGAATTTGTATATTGGACCAATTTGCTGTCGGTAGTTTCGAAATTCAAGGACACAGGCTTCTCACCCCTCTTGACCAGTTCACTTTTTTGGAAATCAATCGAATGGGCTACAACAACAGTTGAGCCGAGTATTTAATTAATGGATTTTGTTTATCTGAAGTTGTTTTTTGTGGAATTTATACATTGAAAGCTGAAAAATCTTATGATCAGCCAAAGACTTCAGAATGATTTGAGACGGTCCATGAATGATACCCATTTTTAATTTTCTTCGCCAATTTAACGAAATTTTGATTTTTTTCAAAATAAATAAGCCATGTTTGAATTTCCAAAAAAAAAATTGAAAATTATAATTTCGTCAGTAAAATTTTACCTGCAATGGTAAATTTTTGGGTAAGTACTGTTACCTACTCTTAAGTATGATTTTTCTTTGTTCATTCAAAAAATTTCCCTCTTGATTGCGATAAGATGAATAATGAAGACTGAAATCCTTTTGCATTAGTTTGCTCAGTTCTTTTCTGCCGAATTTGTTTTGCTATCCCTTCTTCCATATACCTAAGTGAAAACAGGAGCATCCGGCCATGACTTCAATAATGAAATTAAACCCCGAAAAAATTTTAAATGAAAAAAAGAAGTGAAATAATTTTCAAAATTGACGATAGGTTAGTTCGTTGTGTAATTTTGTGATAGATAAAATTTTTCCAACCTAATTGGCTCTTCTTTGATTTATCAAATGAGCAATTAGACTTCTCGTTTAACATCGTAATGCAATATATCGTGTGTTCTTTTTTTCAATGTAATGAATGAGAAATAATTGAGATGCAGGTTTCATTCATCGTTAGGCAGCGTTTCGACTCATCTACTTATTGTTCTCTTTTGTTGAGAAACGTTTCCATTATCTAAGTATATTCTCTTTTCATCTTCTCCTCCGGTGAAAAAGGTTTCATACGTGTATTTTTTCATTTTTTTTTTCGGATCGTGAAAGAAAAATTGAACGTATTTTTAGCGAATGTGACGCAGAAAGGGACAGAAAAATTTTCAGAGCTTTTTGATTTTTTCGTCTGAATTTTATTTTTTTTTTTAAGTAAATTTTAGCGTGCTGAAATGTCAAAAATGCGGAAGAACATTTTCGAACGGATCGAATTTAATTTGCTAGTAAGAGTTGAACAGAACCGACAAAAAAAATCGTTAAAAATTTATGGTTTTACTCCGAGTTATTAACGTGATACCGATAAGAGGTGGCATTTGGCAATCTAAAGTATGAGAACCCCCCGTTAGAGAAGCGACACTTGAAGAGGATGGCAATAATTTGCGAAGTATACTGCAGCAGACGAGGATAGGTGGCAACAAAAAGGTACGAGTAGATATAAATGGGTATTACGGTGAGAGGTGAGTGGAGATTCGGTCAAGAGAGGCGAACATTGTGAACTTACTTCAGGCATAGCAGGTGGGAGTGGATGCGGGATTGCAGCCGGTAATTGTCCGTTCTTGATTATAGGATCGTATACTGCGATAGGAGTAACGCCATTTATGGAAGGCACAACTAGCGAGTAAGGTCCCTGGGACCCACACCCTGGTACCGAAACAATGGTACTTACATCGGCCGGACTGGTGGTGATTCCTGGAAGCGGGTAGGCTTGATTGCCGGTCAGTATTACCGGTGTGCCGAGGTGAGGCTTCGGTCTGTATGGAATGTTTGGTCCTTTTGGCGGTGACTGTAAAATAATAAAGTAGACGATGAGTTAGAATTATTTGAATTGAAGCGTGGTAATCATTCAATTATGTAGCTCTAAAGTGAATCGTGAAACAAAATTATAACGGAGAATTTTGACCAAATTCGATGAGATCTTCATTTTGAGTCGGAATTCGGAAGTCGCCGAGAAGAAATGTTGGCCCCTGAGTTGCCCATGGAGGAGAGATAAGATTCCTCAAAGAGGTGGAATTTTCTAAAAAATCGTGAAGTTTTCACTCAATTAGGGTATCTAACAAGAAGTGAAAGTAGTGATTTTGAAAATGGGTACTGAAAGTATTGAAAAAGTAGTGAATTTTGTCAGAAATGCGGTGAAAAAATGAAAAAGTTCATGAATGCGTTCATTTGTATGTTTTTTTTTAAAATTTTGATTGAAATTAAAAAATACTTTATAATACAAATTTTCTTCCAATTTCCCGTTTTTTAGAAATTTTTCTGTGAAGAAGAATGTCATTTTGTTAATTTTGTGTGGGGGGGGATTGAGTGGAGAGCTTTCTGAAAGTTTGGTTGAAAAAAGGTAGTGATTTTTTCCAAAAAAAAAACCCTCCGTTAGATACTATGATCAACTCATGGTAATTTTCAATTATAGGAGGGTGGAGGGTCAATTTGACAAATTTTATGACACTTTCTGCAGTTTTGTCGAATCATCATTCAAATTTTGATAATTTCCGATTGATTCTGGGTATTTTTCAATAATCTAAGCACTTGAGCAGTCTCTGCAAAATTTTACCCAAATGAGACGTTTTCTCAAATTTTGGTCGTTTTCTGATGGTTCATCAATTTTTGATATTATTGAGTGATTTTCTTCATCAATTTTACAATTTTTATGATACTTTCTTTTAGTCCAGGAAAATTAGATGAAAAAAAAAGGGTCATTGGGAAAAGTGAGGTAGAAAGCTGAATTTTGGTATACTGGTCCATTTTTTTGTGCTGAACACGAATCCGATGAGTCCCCGGTCGTCCCTGGTGAGCGTTCTCCCCTATTGTGAATCTAAGCCCCCCAAAACCAGTTTTTTGCAATTTTCTCCCCCGCATTGCATTTTAGCGAAAAGTATGTGGTTAGATAAAAGAATCTACGTCAAATTTCCGATCTAATGATATATCAACTTTCCTTCTACCCCCAAGGGGGTGGAGCAGGAACCATTCAAATGTGAGGGGTTTTCTAAAAAACACAAAAGGGCTATCGGCGCATAAGAGGGGTGAAATGTGCCCCGAGAGCGTTCGGGTTGATATCAGCATTGAAATTGGGTACCATCGAGAAACTACCCCGTGAAACAGATCCACACCACCTCGCGGAACCCCCCTTTTTTGAAATTTCAGTAACACTTTTCTCAGCCCCATTTCAACCGGTTTCGAAAATTTTTCTGGAGGTTATGTATATTCTTGATAGGTATCCCCACAACAATTTTCAACCCCCTCCCCTCATATTTACCCCTCAAAATGGCGTTTTTTTCATTTTTTTATGCCTATTATCAATCAAGATTTCGAAGTACAATTTTGTAAACACGTTTTTTGGATGTATTTTTGGCCCCCAAACATCATATACTATATTAGAAATTTTTGCTTTGGTGCGCCGTGGTGAAAACTTGGAATAATGTATCGTAGGGGGGGGGGGGGTGGGGGGTGAAATGGCAATTTTGAAAAAAATGACTATCAATGAGTAGGGTATCGTTTTCATATGATTCGATACCGCTGAGCACGAATATGACCTCAGATTTTCTGCAACACTCACCTACCCCTCTCCAGAGCCCCTCAGCCCCCCTCAATTTTCACGATTTTCGAAATATTGTTATTTTGATGACATTGGTGTCGTTTTCATATGATTCGATACCGCTGAGCACGAATATGACCTCAGATTTTCTGCTACACTAACCTACCCCTCTCCAGAGCCCCTCAGCCCCCCCTCAATTTTCACGATTTTCGAAGTAAAAGTTATTTTGATGATGTTGGTTTCATTGCTATTGGAAAATTACATAAGTTCATTGTTATTGTACATAAAATTTCTCGTAGAATGCTAAAGCACAGGGCTTAGATCCACAATAGGGGAGAACGCTCACCAGGGACGACCGGCGACTCATCGGATTCGTGTTCAGCACAAAAAAATGGACCAGTATACCAAAATTCAGCTTTCTACCTCACTTTTCCCAATGGAATGCTATTTTTCTTGGACTATTTATGAATATTCATTTTTGGCTCTTTATTGAACGTTGAGATCGTCAGAATTTTTATTTTATTGGCCTTCGAGTTCTTCGACTATTATTACATAGGTATTTCATATCAGTACTAATATTCATCTGTTGATTAATCATTCATTTTATAACTAACTAATCCACCTTAATTTTTCTTTGTTTCAGGTGAGTACAAATTTTCTTCCAAAAAATGATAGAATATCAACTCGCGTATGAGAATAAGTAAGTAATTTTATAATCCTTATGAAAAAAGTTATGTAAGTCACTTCTACACCTGTGTCTTTTCATTTTCAATAGCAAATCAAAATAAAAAATTTTAAAATCACGAAATTTGAAAATCAGTTGAAATAATTTTCCGTCAGGTTTGAATCGAGGTGATCTGAATTTCTGAATACGAATTTGGAAAAAGTAGATCAAATTTTTGAGTTCACAGATGATTTTGATTTTTAACGAATTTTAAAAAAAAATTAAACTCTGGTCAAAAATGGAAAAAATTAAAATGTTATCAAATGGATCAAGAAAGCTGAAATTTGATGTGTGGCCTGTTTTTTTCCCTCCAATCGTTTGGAAACGGTTTCGAACCATTTTGAGTGGTAGTTCCGGAGCACCCTAGCAGGTTTTTGAAAATTGAAATTCCATTTTAATATGCTGAGTCGATTGGAGGTGGTTTCGGACTGTTCTGGAGCCTTCGGGTATGTTTTGGAAATTTCAAATTTTTTCAATGCGGTCGATAAACTGTCCAAATTAACTTAAGCGTAATTTAAAAAAAAAATACAGGGCATCCAACAGGTAGTGAAAGTAGTGAAAAAGTAGTGATTTTAAAAATAGGCAGGTAGAGGGGTACATTTCCCCCTACCCACCCATTTTGGGAGGGGTGGTAAAAAGCACCTAGAAGGATAGTGCTAGGTTAGTGCTGGTTAGTGCACGCATCCCCGACGTTAGTGCACGCCCTCTTCACCCCCATTTTTCAAAAAATATGTGGGGGGGGGTACAGGGAAACGTGGTACCCCCCCATTCACGGAAGGGGGTTAAAAACCACCTAGAAGGTTAGTGCTAGGTTAGTGCTGGTTAGTGCACGCATCCCCGACGTTAGTGCACGCCCCCTTCACCCCATTTTCAAAAAAATATGTGGGGGGGGTACAGGGAAACGTGGTACCCCCCCATTCACGGAAGGGGGTTAAAAACCACCTAGAAGGTTAGTGCTAGGTTAGTGCTGGATAGTGCACGCATTCCCGACGTTAGTGTACGCCTCCTTTGCCCCCATTTTTTAAAAAATATGTGGGGGGTACGGAGAAATGATTTACGAAAAAAGGGGAAGAACGTCGTTGAAATGGTTAAAACCCACATAGTTCGACTCAGTTTCGTTAGTGCTGGTTAGTGCACACACTTATACAATTATTCCCCCTTCCCCTCCCCCCAAAAATTAAATAAATAATTTTACACACTGTGGTCCAGTAAAATCAGCATCGAATAGGGAAAATCTAAGTGGCAAGCTGATTTTCGGTATATTGGTCCATTTTGATGTCCTGAAAACGAATCCTAGGAGTCCCCTACTGTACCGGGTGAGCTTCTTCCCAAATTTTGGATCTTAGCTCCCCCCCATCCGGGTTTGACCAAAAAATCTCGAATATGTAATACATGCATTCGTGACTCGAAAATGGTTGCAATCAATGGGGGGGGGGGGGTTTCAATTCTACAAACCAAATTTCAGATTTTCATTTCGTTATTCATCGAATATTTTTTTGAAAGCTTCTAACGCAAGAATGGTTTTAAAAAATGTTGTTGTATGTACTTGTACGTCAAATTTCCCATCAGATGAGCCATTGATCAATTTTCCAGTCCCAAGGGGGGGGGGGTGGACCTACGGCGCTTCGAACATACGGGGGTTTGGAATAGCTTCATAACGTTGATAGTTAATACTGATCGTAATATTTTTAATCATTCAAAAATGGTGGTTGAATAATCATCAATCATCATTAAATCGATTATATGTGTTGTTGTTTTACCAGGCGAATTATTTGACTCCTGTTACGAGATGTATTTTTTAAGTGTTTCAACGACTTTTCAATCCTTCCCCATCCCTTTTCACCTGTGAAAGTATATTTTCACACACTTTTTCGCAAAATGTGATTTTGTGTCTTCGCTGAGGACTCTTCTCCCCTCCCACTTCCGCAATTTTTTCTAAAAGTCCCTATTCTGTAACATTAAACTAAAAATTCCCTCTAGGTACCTTTTTTAAAGGCGTTCCCATAGCATTCTTGCTCAAAAATGATTTTCGTCACAAACTTCTAAAAGTTTATGGGGGAGGAGTGGGATAGGAAATCACTGTAATCTTAATCTGCACACATCATAGTTACCTTCGGTTTCATGTGAAACAAACAAACTTTGGAGACTCTCATTTCTCAAGACTTGAGTGAACATGAAGCAAATCTGATTGTGGAATTTAGAATTACATAAGGGATTCCAAATCAGTGATTAAAATTCGAAAAGCTTGCAATTGGACTTTCAGGCAAACATATTGAAGTTGAAATCTAAAACTGAAAAAAAATATTGCGAATACTTTTTCTTAGATTTTATGCGTTTATAATTTATAATTACCAGGGCTCGGATTTTTATGCTGGAGCATATTTTTTGAATGCATAAGGGATAGGGAATTTTCCAATTATCTCCATGATCCATTAAATTTCTAGTAAAATGAGCCTAATTTGTTAGAGCATGTTTTGGCATATTTCACCATAAAAGCATAGATATATAAAGCATATTTTGGTATTTTTTAGGGAATATTTTGCGTTTTTAGAGCATATTTTACGTTTTTAGGGAATATTTTGCTCAATTTCAAATTTTTGCATCAAATTAGTATTTGGGTATTTTTCATTTTTTTCCCCGCAAAATTTGTGAAACTGGCGATAGCTCATTCGTACCTACTTATTTTTTTTGTTCATTTTATTTGTTTTTTATTCCTTTAATAATGAAATTAGAATTACCTTTCCGTGATTTTAAAACGCTATGTTTTGGATTTTTGTTCGTGAATTCTTGGTATTACAGAACAGTATAACTAAAATCGTATAGGAATTGATTTTTCCTGTAAAACAATACCCATATCGTTAGGGAATATTTTTACTTTTTAGATCGAGCATATATATTTAAGCGCATATTTTGGATTTTTCAGGGTAGTCCGCTGTGTACCCCAAAAAAACAAGGTGAACCACCACCATACCATTTTTGAATGATTAAAAATATTACGATCAGTATTAACTATCAACGTTATGAAGCTATTCCAAACCCCCGTATGTTCGAAGCGCCGTAGGTCCACCCCCCCCCTTGGGACTGGAAAATTGATCAATGGCTCATCTGATGGGAAATTTGACGTACAAGTACATACAACAACATTTTTTAAAACCATTCTTGCGTTAGAAGCTTTCAAAAAAATATTCGATGAATAACGAAATGAAAATCTGAAATTTGGTTTGTAGAATTGAAACCCCCCCCCCCCCCCATTGATTGCAACCATTTTCGAGTCACGAATGCATGTATTACATATTCGAGATTTTTTGGTCAAACCCGGATGGGGGGGAGCTAAGATCCAAAATTTGGGAAGAAGCTCACCCGGTACAGTAGGGGACTCCTAGGATTCGTTTTCAGGACATCAAAATGGACCAATATACCGAAAATCAGCTTGCCACTTAGATTTTCCCTATTCGATGCTGATTTTACTGGACCACAGTGTGTAAAATTATTTATTTAATTTTTGGGGGGAGGGGAAGGGGGAATAATTGTATAAGTGTGTGCACTAACCAGCACTAACGAAACTGAGTCGAACTATGTGGGTTTTAACCATTTCAACGACGTTCTTCCCCTTTTTTCGTAAATCATTTCTCCGTACCCCCCACATATTTTTTAAAAAATGGGGGCAAAGGAGGCGTGCACTAACGTCGGGAATGCGTGCACTATCCAGCACTAACCTAGCACTAACCTTCTAGGTGGTTTTTAACCCCCTTCCGTGAATGGGGGGGTACCACGTTTCCCTGTACCCCCCCACATATTTTTTTGAAAATGGGGTGAAGGGGGCGTGCACTAACGTCGGGGATGCGTGCACTAACCAGCACTAACCTAGCACTAACCTTCTAGGTGGTTTTTAACCCCCTTCCGTGAATGGGGGGGTACCACGTTTCCCTGTACCCCCCCACATATTTTTTGAAAAATGGGGGTGAAGAGGGCGTGCACTAACGTCGGGGATGCGTGCACTAACCAGCACTAACCTAGCACTATCCTTCTAGGTGCTTTTTACCACCCCTCCCAAAATGGGTGGGTAGGGGGAAATGTACCCCAGGTGGAGTAGTAAAAACTTGAAATACATAATACTGAATTTAGTCAAAAATCCAGGGCTTGTACTAGGTTACTTTTTTCAATTTTTTTTGAGAGGGGGGGGGGTGTTTATAATTACTAGATTATTACACCCTATGTCAGATTATATTGAATTTATGGTTACTTTAGTTACTTTTTTTCAAAATTGTCCGAATTTCTCAAAATCTAGGTTCTAATTTGGGAAGAAAACAAAAAAAATATATCTCTTTATGCCAAAAATGCTGAAATACAAATAACCAATCCTACCTTTTTCAAAATTGGCAAAAAAAAACTCGTTTCTTCCTAAAAATTTATAAAACTTGTGCCTTCCCCTTAAAAATGGAAAACGTTGCATTCCCCCCCCACCCCCGCCTCAAAAAATCCCAAAAATCTCGCTTTTTCAGTAGAAAATGTCAAAAATTGATTTTAAAAAAAAAGTAATTTTTTACTAAAATTGTAAAAGTCTTGATTTTTGCAAAAAATTAGTGAAACTTCTCGACCCCCCCCCCAAGTTGAGCTTTTTGGCCAAAAATTAGGTACCTACGCCAATGTTTCGCTTTTTACCAAAAAAATTGCAAAATACCTAGTTGACCTCTTTCGACAAAAATTGCGCCCTACTAGAAAATTTCTCGAGTTTGAATAGCTCTTTTCGAAGAAAAAATGAAGGGGGCAAGCGGAAGGCTCAGAGGAATTTTTTGGCTTTGCAAGAAATATCAATTTTTTACCAATTAGGTACCAAGGAGTCTGATTTTTGAAAAATATTGTCGATGTCTATCTTTTTGTCACAAATTCTCACTGTTTAGCAAAATTTTTCTAGGTGCTTAGTCTACCTACCAATCACTTTTTGCCAATAATTCACAAATAAACAATCTTGCTTATTGCAAATGTTGTCCAAGTCTTGCATTTTGCAAATTTACTGTCAAAAATTCTCACTTTCCTGCAAAATAGCCAAAAATTGCGTAAAAGTCTCTTGCCTTTTGCTAAAAGTGTTGCCGAAATCTTATTTCCCACCAACACAGTAGCAAAAAAGCTCGCTTTTCGCCTAAATTGCCATGAGAAGTATCATTTTTTAACAAGAATTGCTAAAAAGTGACGAGGTTGTGTTTTATTTTGAAAAAAATTCCAAGAAGTCTCACTCATGTGTAACTTTTTCATCTCGGATTGTCTAAAAATGCCCTTTCTGTTGCCGAGAAATTATCAGAAGTTTCGTTTTTTCGCCAGAAATTGCAAAATTCTCACTTTTTTGCCCCAATTGCCAAAAAAAATCTTGATTTTTCAAATCATAAACTTGTAAAATCGAAGTTTTTTTGGCAAAATTTGAGAAAAAAGTATCACTTTTTGCACACTTGCCGAAAAATTCTGATTTTTGCTAAAATTGTATAAGTTTCTTTTGAGTTCGATTTTTAGATTTTAATGAAAGAGGAAAAGTTCGGGTTTTTTGGGTGGTTTTTTTCTGCACTAAAATATTTACTCGCTTTTTGTCATTTTTTTGGTTATATTATTTGATTACTTTTTCGAGCTTTTTTGGGTACTTAAAGTTACTTTTCTTTGGAAAATAATTAGTACAAGCCCTAAAAAAGCAGTAAAAAAATGAAGACATTCAAAACTTTCCTGTGAAAAATTTGATTTTGACATTTTTTTGTGTATGGGAGGGGGGAGGGGAGGGGAGGGGAGGGGGGTTGAGTGGAGAGCTTTTTAAACATTTTGTTGAAGAAAGCAGTGAAAAAGTAGTGATTTTTTCAGAAAAAATTCCTTTAGATACCATGTCAATCTGTTTTGAAAAAATGCCCCAGTTCCAAAAGATATGTACAAAATGTATTTGAGATTCTGCGTTGACCTAGGTCATTGGCATCAAAATCCAAGACTATCTTGTATGGTTCTACTGAGCGGTTAAAGATTTGCAAATCGCTTAATTTTTGGGTAAATTTGCGATTTCTTCGCAAATTATTTCGTATTGATCACGCCAAAATGTTGAAATTATTACGATCAGCTCACAAATCTGGCGGAATCAATTGGTTTTTAATTTTTCGGTGGCGATTCGAGTGCCACGAATGGTAGAAAAAAATGTAAATTTCACGCGACGCGAAGCGTACTTTAATTAACGTGGCCAAAATAGTCGATCGATTCAAATTGTGCGATACTTTTGATTTTATGCCAGGTGTGAATTTTATCGATATAAATAGAAGACCTAAATTCCGATATTTTTTCAATTCGGATGCGACATTTTGCCTATTAGACGCTTAATTAAACTTCGCAATGCGAGTAATTTTGGTCCATCTACGATGATAAATTTTAACGTAAGTTATGTACTACTCGTACATAAGGAGGTTAATGATGTACTAATTCTTTCGCGCGTAATTAGCTGTACATAATATATATTAAATAAGTGTAATGTATAATTACCTCCAACATAACGCAACATATATGATATAAACATTGAATAACTGAGTCTTTAGTTCCGGTCATGGTGACTGCCCGTTCCGTCGAATTTGGTAATAAATCAGATGATACTTGGATACTGGCTCCGCTCGATCCGCGAATCTCTTTTATTTTCGAACCTCCTTTCCCAATTAGCGAGCCGCATTGAGACGCCGGTATTATAAGTTTTATCACTATGGAAGATGCACGTTGGCCGTTGTTTTTATTTTGATTTTGAATGTCTTGAAACTACATAAGTATAGAGGGACAGTGCGAAAAATAGCGTATTACGAACCTTGAATAATTTATATACGTATATTTTCTACGAATACTTTGTGATTTATAACGTACGAGAGATTTTTCAAATTTTTATATACGTATCACGCGGCTGATTTTATCAACCTTTCCTGTGTCATTTCTAGTATTTTTTCGCTCTCTCGTTCTCTAATTCGTTTCATCGTAAATTATTTATTTTAATTGGACGCGTAACGCGTACCATACAGTTGGTGAGTGGTTTTTTTCTCCGTGTTTTTTCAACCAACCGCGTATTTCAAAATACGTACGTATAGTCGTCTATACGTAGCCATATCAATCACGCATTTTTTTATATTGGCAATTCGTCGCTGTTTAATACCTATTTTGTGTGATTTCTGGGTTTATCTTTAGCTCCGCAGAGTGGCAAATGTTTGGTTGAGTACGGTTTTTTTTTTCGCTCTCGGTTTCAAGTTCGTCAATTCGTTAAGTTATACGTACGTACGTACGTAGGTATATCTGCGCGAATTCCGAACTGTCCGCGTATAATTTATCATAATTAAAGTGTCATTTCAAATTCGCCATTTCGCGCAAACACACAGACAATGTTTTTTATCAAGAATTGGTTACGCGGGAATGGTGCCAAAATGAAAGCTTTTTTAACGGCGAAAAAGTATACCTACGAGTTTTTTGTACTCCGAGGATGGTGAAAGAGGAGAGAGAGGTGTTTGAAGGATTCGCAATCGCATTTGGAACGAGGTGAGATCTGAGAAATTTTATTGATGATTTTTTTCTGTCGAATTGTGGAACAGTATGGAGAATTTGTTGCTGATGGATAAGAGGAAGAGGAGGTGTTGATTTTCAGTTCAATTTGTAGATGATGGTAAATTGTGGTTTGGAGATGTTCTGTGGTGTGAAGGAATGAGGGTCATTCCACGTCAATCGGACCAAGAAGTGGTAGGTGGGTTCGCCGATTTTTTTGAAATTTTTCCTGTGGAAAGACCTTCCAAAGGGATGACCAATGGCGCAAATCCCAGCCCTCTAGCCCATTTTTAACGGCAGCCAGGGGGTGTCAAAGTTTTCAGTGATCCTAAAATACCATCCATTTCAGCAGTGGATTACTCGATAACCGCGATACCTATCAAAATGGAACTTTTTCCGATAGTTAGGGGTTTTGAAAGGATTTTTGGTGATATCATAAAAATCAGTGTTGCCACTTTTTTTCGTACAAAAAATTAGCCGAAAAAGTTTCAAAACGTAGTTTTTATATCGTTCCGACTCCCAAAAATTCTGAAAAAAATATATTATGGACAACTTTTCATGCTGAACAACATATTAAAAAATTGGGATGGTAACTTGGCGCAAAGTCGATTTAATAAAATTTAAAGTTTGCGAAAAAATGCGATTTTTTTATTTAAAACATGAAAACAAGTTTTGATAGGTAAAGTTGACCCATTTGACCCCTATTTTTACGTATCTGTTGAAAAAGTTGAAAAACCCCTTTCACTCGATGAAATAAACTCCTCACATGAAAATCAAAATTCGAAAAAATTCAATTTTCAATTTTAAACATCAAAAAAAGTTTAAATTGATTCAGTTGTCTTATTTTGACCTCTTTCTGACGTATTTCATGAAAAAGTTGATAAAAATGAAACTCACAACAAAAAAATAAAAATTCGTTCATTTTTTGAATCTTATCGAATTTTGATTTTTTTGTGAGGAGTTTATTTCATCGAGTGAAAGGGTTTTTTCAACTTTTTCAACAGATACGTAAAAGTAGGGGTCAAATGGGTCAACTTTACCTATCAAAACTTGTTTTCATGTTTTAAATAAAAAAATCGCATTTTTTCGCAAACTTTAAATTTTATTAAATCGACTTTGCGCCAAGTTACCATCCCAATTTTTTAATATGTTGTTCAGCATGAAAAGTTGTCCATAATATATTGTTTTCAGAATTTTTGGGAGTCGGAACGATATAAAAACTACGTTTTGAAACTTTTTCAGCTAATTTTTTGTACGAAAAAAAGTGGCAACACTGATTTTTATGATATCACCAAAAATCCTTTCAAAACCCCTAACTATCGGAAAAAGTTCCATTTTGATAGGTATCGCGGTTATCGAGTAATCCACTGCTGAAATGGATGGTATTTTAGGATCACTGAAAACTTTGACACCCCCTGGCTGCCGTTAAAAATGGGCCAGAGGGCTGGGATTTGCGCCATTGGTCATCCCTTTGGAAGGTCTTTCCACAGGAAAAATTTCAAAAAAATCGGCGAACCCACCTACCACTTCTTGGTCCGATTGACGTGGAATGACCCATTCAAATTATTGTTCAATTTAGGTTTCGAATAAGTTAAACTTGCGTAATCTGTTCGTTGTAATGAAATATTTTTTTAAATACAAATTGGATTATTTTGGGTACTATGATTTTTTAAGGCTTTTGACGGATTGATCATAAAAGGAAAGTGATTAATTTTTTCAAAATGAAATGAAAATTTCAATGATTGATACATAATAATAAAGGATGAGTCGTTCAAAAACGAAATTTCATTGCCACATTTTTCAGAATAATTTGAACAGTTTCTGAAAAATGAAAATAAACTTTTGAAAAACGCAAAAACCAAATAAAAAAACATCAATTTAACAGAATTGAATGAATTTTTTTCTGGAGGGAGGGAAATGGACCCTGGGTTTTTAAAGAAACATTCTTTAATGTTTGAAATTTTTAGTTTTTTAAAATGACTTATTTCTCCTCTATCTATCTCTTCAAAACGTGGGAAAAATTGGATGAGTTTTCAGGGTGTCTAACAGTCCAGCGATCCAGAAGGTTGGGAAAAGTTCGTCTTTTTGCCTATGGGTCCTTTTTTTCAAAAAAGTCACAAAAAAGTGCCTCTTTTTCCGAATTTTCAAATTAATTGTATTAGATGAAAAATGAAAACTCATTTATTCAGAATTTTTTATTTTTTTTAAACGACGTCAAAAAGTACGATGGATTAATAATAGCAAAAAATTAAATATTTTGTTAATGAGAACTAATTTGATTACTTCCATTGTTTAGTGTATTTTCTTGATTATTTTTTTGTTTCTTTTAGAAATTATGAATTTTTTAACCCTTTTTTTGGCAATTTGGTAAACACGAGTTATGAGGGGGGTGTGGACATTTTCAAAAAGGTCCTTTCACGGTCCTTATTTCAAGTTTTCAGATTTTGTTAGACACCCTAGTTTTGCAGAGAAAACCATCATTCAATGTACAGGGTTCCCAGAAATATCGAGCACCCCTAAAAAAGTTTTCTACTAAAATACTTTGGTTGGGCACAGTGAATGATAATAATTATAGCACATGATTGGTTGTTTGACTGGAGAGATAACATTCCACCAATCATATGCATCTATTTCACGTTGCCAACCTATATTTTTAATGGAAAACTTTCTTCGGGGTGCTAGATATTTCTGGGCACCCTGTACCTACAACCTACATAAGTAAATGTTCCATTATTATTTTGGCCACCATCAAAATTTGAACATTTCCTACTGGTGTCTATTGAAAAGCTTGACAAAGCCCAACCATCTGAACAAGCAAGATTCTGTAAGGGAAGAAGCACAATTGACCACATTCATGTTATGCGCTAGATCATTGAAAAATCTAACGAATTTAGAATGCCCCCATGTTTGGCATTCATTGATTTTGAAAAGGCATTAGACTCTTTGAAAATTGTGTCTATGATGACATCTCTTGAAAATATTGGAATTGATCCTGCTTACTTACACGTCGTGATTGAGTATATTTACAGAAAATGCCACAGCTTCTATTACAGTCAATGGAGAAACAGCAAAAACAAGACTCAGAAAGGGAATAAGCAGGGCTGTATGGTAATTTATGTTGGTAAATTACGACGGTATTTAACCGTATTTTACGGTATTTTACCAAAAGTTTATTACCGTATTTTACCATAATTTACCAAAAAGCCAAATTGAACACTTTTTTCCCATTTATTTCCTTCATAAATTTCCAAATTTCCATGGAAATTCATAATTTGAAAGTTACCAAAAAATTTTCCCCATAAATTTCCAAAAAATGTCCATGAAAAATTTCCTATAATCTCTAATAACACCCAAAACAGATGAAAATTTACTTCAGAGGCAGGTCAGAAGTTCAGAACTTTGAAGTCAAACTACAAATAACTCTTCATATCCAAATTAGTAAAATACCATAAATACGGTAAAATACCGTATTTTACCGCTGTATTTTACCAGCGAATAAATTACGGTAATTTAACAGCCCTGGGAATAAGACAGGGAGGTGCCCTTTCACCTAAATTGTTCACAGCCACACTCTATAACAGTAACAGAGATATACTATGGGGAGAAGCAGGACTAGAGATCTATGGAGAAAAATTGACCCTTTTGCTGTATGCTGATGATGCGGTGCTGATAGCACAGGATATGGACGAACTTCAGGGAATGCTGGACAAGGTGAGAGATGCATGTCTAGACTCTAGAAGTAGGACTGAAAATTAATAAAGGGAAGACCAAGACTAGGTATGTGCAATGGATTTGTAACTGATAAAAAATATGCCCAGCTGGAGGATGATGAAGTTGAAATGGTTGATGGATATGTGTACCTGGGCTGGGATTATGAACTTTCGTTAATACATATTAACAAATTCGTTGACTCACATTTTTTTTCTGTGACTTTTCGTTAAGCCATGTTAAGTTTATGTGAGAAAATATCTGACGTTAAGTAAACAAATTCGTTATCTGTAACAAAAGTTCATAATCGCAGCCCTGGGCCAAGATATGACAATGAATAACGATTTCAACAGAGAGATATCCAGGAGAACAAAGGCATCATGAGCAGCATACTCAGGGCTGCGAGTAATAATCAGAGAGAAGTCAATACCTATATGCTTGAGAAGGAAGGTAGCCAATCATTGCATCATCCCAGTGGCCTCATATGCTAGTGAGACATGGGCATTGAGGAAGAAGCTGGAAGATAGAATTGTCCAGATGCAGAGGCGAATGGAGTGATCAATGCTGGGGATGGACAGTGGAGAAAATTTGTGAGACCACAGGAATGACGGACATTATGGTGACCGCTAAGCGGAGTAAGTGGCGCTGGTCTGGTCATGTTGCCAGAAGTGAGGATCAGTGATGGGTGATAAAGACTACTCAGTGGAGACCAGACAGAAAATGGGCGCTGGGGAGACCAAAACGGAGATGGGAAGATGAGATACGAACATGTGATGGAAAATGGTGGAGTACAGCCCAAAACTGGAGCTCGTGGAAAGAGGTTGGGGAGGCCTTCATCCATCAGTCGATTGAGAAAAAGGGCTAAAAAGAAATAAGAAAGAAAGAAAGTTCAAAAATGGGGAAAAAATTGAAAACAAAATAAGTTTGAAAAAAATTATAAAATGTTGCTGAACATTTTGGATAAGCTAGAATGAGATGAGCCCATTTCAGAAATGGATAGAAGTCATGAAACAATTCAGAATTTGAGTAAATAATTGCAAAAATGCTTAAAACAACAAATTGTCACTGAAAACTACGAAGAACTAATCGAATCGTTATCAAGAAAAGAAGCAATTTTGCAACAATTACTTCCATGGAGTGTCGAAATTGGCATTAAAATCACTAAAAATTGACATAAATGTGATGAAAAAATGTCGAAATTTGACAAAATTTGAAAATTGCTCAAAATTCCATTCACAGGTAAAAATGAATAAAATTTAAACTATCTCAAATGACAGAAAAACAGTTGAAACGTATGAAAAAATTGATCAAAGATTGTACATATGTATAAGTAGCTCGTGGAGTTGTTTTTCAAAAATACAGTCATCTTTGTTCGGGGGTGTTTTTTGAAAAACAACGTTACTTAAATGGAAAGTCATAACTCATACGGTTATTCCTCAAATTTGCATCTCTACATAGGATGTTTTCTTCAAAAAAAATATTGTTAGCTAGATGAAAAAATCTTGACTCGTAAAGTGGTTCTTCAAACTCACATTTTTATTTCGGGTGTTTTTAAAAAAACAACGTTAGCGAGATGGAAAATTGTAACTCGAGAGGTGGTTTTTTAAGTATAAATCATTGGACATTTTTTGAAAAACAACGTTAGTCTGATGCAGAATTATATCTTATAAAGGTAGTTCTTGAAAATAATTCACGATTTGTTTTTTTTTTTATTTAAAAAACAATGTGAGCCTATTGAAGAATTATTAATGATTTTCAAAATATGGATAATTTATTATTTGTTGTGTTTTTTTTATAAACAACGTTGGCTGGATAAAGAATTGTGGTTCCATAAGGAGGTTTCTCAAATATTCAGCTTTTTGTGGGCCATTTTGACAAATAACGTTAGCTAGATGAAGAATCGTGACTCCATAAGGTGGTTTCTCAAATATTTAGCTTTTTATGGGCCATTTTTATGAAAAAATAACGTTAACTAGATGAAAAATTTCGACTCGTTGAGTGGTTTTCAATAATTGAAGATAAAAACCAGTTTGAGACATTTTTTTTTTTTTTTTTTTGAAAACAGTGACTTGGAACGTACCTATGTAATTTTGTTATTACATATTATTTTTTTCCCATTTACTGCCTAAATGAGTACCTACGTTTTATTCGATCGATTTTCAAGCGTTTTCGATTTTTTTGAATAATATTTTATTCGATTCCAATAACGATGTTTTTTTGTATTTCAGTGAAATTTTGCTAAAATTATTTACATCAATTTTTTGGTATTTTCGGTGATTTTTTCGACGATTTTTTTGCTTTTATTGCACTTTACGAATTTGTTTGCGGAATTTCATGCATTATTTGATCAATTTTTTGTAAAATTTTTAACAATTTTTGTGTGGTTTGAGGCATTTTTGCGAAATTTTTCTTGATTTTTTTTTGTGTTTTAATAATCTTTATTCATTTTTAACTGTTTTTATGGTATTCTAAACAATTTTCAAGTAATTTTCGTAAAATGTTAGGCAATTTTCGAAGTTTTTTCAATAGCGGTTTTTAGTACTTAATTTGATCACCAATTTCACAGGTATTATCGACTTTACAAAGATTTCTGACGAATTTTAACTACAATATGATCTATTTGTCGAAGTTGATAAACTCGAACAATTCACTATTATAAAAATGTTGTTCTCGTACGATTATTTTAGACGGAAGTAGGATCATTTATCACAAGTTTCAGATAGGTTATCTTACTCATACCTACCTAGTACCTACATTAGTTGGACAGAAACAGAGGATCAGCGAATCATATGAAACACTTTGTATGTATCTCTGTACGGGTAGGAATTTGTATAAAATGGAAAACTTATTCTCCTATTGTAATCGCGTCTTATATATTAAAAAAATAAAAATTACAAAAAAAAAATGAATGTCAAAACGGGCATCAAAACGTCAGAATCCCTTTTCAGCGTGAAAAAAAAAGAAAGAAAAAAGGATAGACTAATATTGTGTTGTAACTTTTTAGGAATAATATTTTCATCGTTAGCGTGTAATATAATCAAAGTTTTATGATAATTTCGTTTATGATGAATATTTGAAAAGTTGGCGAAAAGTTTTAGAGTTTTGTATAACGTTTTTGGTATACATAAGACGCCGCGTAGGCAAAGTATTAATAATGACCTTTCCAATACCGCATTAATCTTTTAAAAGAGACGACGGTTTTATATACATTTGAATAAAAATTTCACGGATGAAAGCCGACAGAAGAAGGAGAATTTTTCAATTTTTTAACATAACAATTTCAATTTATTGATCGTTATGGTGGAAATGAATGAATGGCTTATGTTCTGGGTTTCAGAACTAAATTCGCGTTGTAATAATAAGTTACATTAAACATACATTTTGAAAAAATGTAAAAAAAAAATGCTTACTTCTTCTACTTTTGAGCAAATTAACGAGAACGCCTTATAGATAACTTGCGTTGTACCAGTTATCGCTACGATTCTTTCTGGGCACGTTCCATCCGATATATTGATCTTGGCTCCTGACTAGAAGAAAAAAACAAGAAAATTTTCAAACCTTCGTTACGAGGGATGTGGAAATGTAATAAATGAATTTTTGTTTTTTGAATTAAATACACTTGTATACGTTGTGGAAAATTTCTTCGTTTTATTATTAGATATAATATACATTTTCTGACGTCGGTCGCGAAAAAAATATGTAAGCGCGAAATGTTCTCAAATGAAGACGCGATATACCTTAGGCAGGAGGAAAAGAAAGGGGGTAAAACACCCCGAAGAAACGGTGAAAACTAAATAGTGGATGTCTTTGGAGAGGGCGAGGGTAACAGAAAAAAAAACACATTCAAAACGATATGTACCAGGATCGAGTTACGTTAATAAATAACCTCGAGCTTTAGCTACTTCTTGTTTGTTCGAAGATTATAAATCTTTCGAGTTCGCTACGAATTCTTGAGACGAGACGCTTTAGAAAAATGCGAGAAAAAAAATACGTAATACACCGAGAATATCAAGTAAGATGTGTCCGAACGTGGTGGTCATTTTTCATGCCCACAATGGGGTGGATGAAAAAAGGTGTCGTAGAAAAATGGGTATCATTTTGACTCGAATCAATTTCGAAAAAAAAAAATAAAGGAAATGGGAATATTTTTGTACATTTCAACACCTCGAGGCGTTCGACGAGTTTAATTATTTCGCGAAATAGGTACTAAGAAAGCTGCAAGTATAAAATGTAAGAATATATAAACAGATTTTAAATTGGGGAAAGGAAAGTTCGAGGAATGATTCAAGGTTGAGAAAAATAAAATAAAATGTAGTTATATATTTTCAATAAACAGTATAAACACTTACCTCTTCTCTAAATCGTTTAATTATTTCGCCTTTCTTTCCAATAATGCTACCGACTTCCTGGAAATTAAAATGAATAAAATTTAATTGACTCATCTGCGAAGCTTACCAAGAGTAAAATTTTCGCAATGTAGCTTTGTTTTTTAATTATTTATCGTCGCCTTAATTAAAGCTTTTATTCGGTATGTTGTTGGTTGGTTTTTTTTTCTTCCCGCGTTGGCTTCGGCTTTTTTGTTCGGCGTGTATTATTTTTAATGTCTGAACCGACGGTTGTGTCGTGATCTCGCCGAATTAAACTTGCGGGATTTTGCTTGTAAAAAAGTATACAATGTGGGATGAATTTCTCAACCCGGAGTTGTGCTTTTTAAATGGCGAGGAAAGCTCGAGCTATAAGGGAAGAAGCAACCGCATGTAGGCGAAATACGTTGGTGAAAATGGTACAGGCTGGCTAAAAAATCTCAAGTAGAGATAGTGAAAAAAAATCCGACTCAACTATGTATCTGTGTACGTATAGGTACATATGTACAAGGTTAAAAAAAATATATTTTGAGAAATTCCAAATGGACGAGGAGAGTTTTTCTTCAAGATGGTGGATTATAAACTTCTCATTATGTACTTATTACAATTGAGGCATCACTCGAAAAAAGGAAGATCGAATGAATTTGACCATCTCAAAAATCGAAAAAACGACTGTCCTTTCAAAAATAATAATCAAAACCGATTTACGAATAGAAATGGTCAATTTTTTTGCCTGAAATCAATTCCAAAAACCGCGTAGTCTGATTTGAATTTTGAAAACATCTGTAGAAAAAATGGATTTTTTTCCAACGGTAATTTTTCTAAATATCGATCGTGTGAAATGTTTGTATGAAATGTAAAAATTGTTCAAAATAATATGCTAACTTCAAAATTCAAAATTAATATAAATCAAATTCCGTACGTAATTATTCTAAAATCACCCAATTTCGTGAACTATGACCCTATTGCAGCATCAACCCCTCCTCCCCCCTTAACAAAATGCAAATGCTTTTCTATCGACCGAAGCTACCGATTCTTTGAGTGTTTGGTCATTTTGATGTTGGCCCAATGTATCCAAAATAGGTACTTCCTAAATCTTCGACTGAAATTTCGCCTTTTTTCTGGGAATCCAATATTGTTCGAAGGCACCTACTAAAATTCATTTTGATATAATGAGCAATGATTTTCTTAAATAGTGAAAATAATGATCTTCAGGATGTCCTTAACAATACAAATTTCACGAATAACTACCAATTTAAAACACAAAGAAAGTGTCTACCACAACACACTACAGTAGGTAGGTTGGAAATTTTAAGAAAAAAAAATTATTTTTTCTCTGAATTTTCCAACTAACACTCAGGTTTTTGAATAGACAGTTCTAAGACACGAAAATAGCATTGTAGGAAGAAATGATACAGCGTTGTGCCTTTTCAAAATTGCGTTGTTTGCGCTTTTGTTTAAAAAATTGCGTTGCACTTTTCGTTGTGCTTTCAAAATCCAAATCATGTTTTTTTCAAAATCACGTTGTGCTTTTTTTCAAAATTGCATTGTTTTTTTTGAAATTGCATTGTGCTTTTTTTCAAAATCACGTTGTTTTATTCTCTTAATTGCGTTGTGCTTCTGTTTCAAAATCGGGTTGTGCTTCTTTTCAAAATCGGGTTGTGCTTTTTCAAAATTGTGTCGTGTGTGCTTTTTTCGAGGTGGACCTTTTTTTTCAAAATCGCGTTGTGCTTTGCTTCAAAGTTGTGTTTTTTTGAAATTGCGTTGTGTGTGTTTTATTCGATGTTGACCTTTTTTTTTTCAAAATCAGGTTGTGCTTTTTTTCGAAGTCGTGCTTTTTTTTGAAATCTTATTGTGCTTTAAAAATCAAAATTGTGTTCTGCTTTCAAAATCCAAATTGTGTTGTACTTTTTTTTCAAAATTGCGTTGTGCTTTTTTTGAAATCGCGTTGTGCTTCTGTTTCAAAATTGTGTTGTACTGTTTTTTCAAAATCACGTTGTGCTTTTGTAACAAAATAGGCTATGCAGACTGTTACAGCTGCAGCGCTATCTAGTTTATTTCACTAAAAAAACTTGAGAAATTTAAGCACACCACGGGTAATTATATCCGGATTAAAAACAATCATGAAGTGAAATGCATCTATTAGGGATTGTTAATCGAATGTCAATTTCCATGTCGTTAACCCTTTGGAGGTTCTCTACGTTATCAGGTTAGCAAATTTAATTGCTTTGATGAGTGTGATAGGGCGCATTGCTCAATTGGCCAAATCATGAAAAAGTTGAGCTTTTGATTTTTTTGGGGGGTGTTTATAATTGCAAGATTATTACACCCGTGTAGAGAAGGGTTTAAATTTGATTTATTAGGTTGCTTTTTTTTAGTAGGGTTATGAATTTTTGGATTTCAGAAGGGTTGTCTGGAATAGTCATTGAATTTGAGTCTATTTGGAGAGATAGTCTTGTTTGCTGTAATTTGGGACAGGTGAATAGTAAATGTTGAATGGATGTTGGTTCATTTTCGTAGAATTGACAGGGGGGTTTTGGAATTTTTTGGTAGAGGTGGTTGTGTGTGATTTTAGAGTGACCTATTCTTAGGCGGGTTATAATTATTTCTTCTCTTCTGTTTAAGTGATCAAGGTTCTTTCAGGGGTAGATTGTTTTTTTGTGTTGAAAGAGTTTGTTTGATATCTGTGATGACCAGAAATGTTGCCATTTTGAGTGAGTAATTTGTGTAAAGAATGATTTTATATCGTCAGAGGTGAAAAAGGTGAAGGGTGGGGGGTTAATGGCTAATTTTGCATAGGTGTCAACAATTTCATTTCCTTCAATGCCTACATGACTAGAGGTATACATAAGGTGGATGGTGTGGTTTGAATTTTGGAGATCTAGCAGAATTTTGTGAATATTTTGAACAATAGGGTGATCTGAAAAAATGTTTTGAATGGAGATGCAGGAGCTAAGAGAGTCACTTTGTATGTATTGAGAAGTTTTTGTTTTCAAGCTGTGTGGTGGATATGTTCAAAAGACAATGGTTAATTGCAAGAAGTTTGTATATTGAAGAGACCTCATGAATTTTAAAATTGAAAATTTTTTCATTTATTGAGAAAGCATATCCAGTATGTAAGTTGGAGATCTTAGAACCGTCAGTAAAGCATAAATTGAATTCTGTGTAGTTTGATATGAGTTCCAGATAATGGCTCTTAATTTCTAAAAGAGAATGGTTTCTTTTTGGATAATTTCTCAATTGAAAATCAATTTGTAGAGGTTTTAATAGCCAAGGAGGGTGGGTTATGGGTTTTTGAATGAGATTCTTGAGATCAATTTCAAGGTTTTTTATTTCAGAGATGAAGTTTACAAGTGGGTTGTCATTTTGTTGGAAATGATGATGTAAGCTGAATATTGAGATAAGATTTTGTAGGGGATGTGATGGATTAGCTGAGGCTGATGTAATGAATTTATTTGTTACTAGTGATTTTCTGAAATTTGAGGGTAGTTCTGCAGCTTCACAGTAGATACTATCAATGGGTGAGGACGTGAGGAGTAAAGAGCGCCAAATGAAAAGTTTTGTTGGAAACTGAAGGTTTCCAAACAGCACAAATGTGACATTTCCAACAAAAAAATTGAATATGCAGAATCTTTTTCTTAAAAATGGATTAAAAGCATACCTATGTTAAAAACATTGAACAACTTCTTCTTTTTGCTTTTTTGAAATTGTTTTTTAAGTATAAGTGATGAAGAATTTTTAATAAAATTGTGAAAATTTTGACGCCTTTCCCCCCTTGCCTTCATAAATCAAATGTTTAAAAATTTACATTTTTATCTACTTTTTTTTTTGGAATTTTTGATCTTTTTACATACTTATTGTGGTCTATAGGGTGAAGAGTTGAAAGACTCAACCGTCCAAAAAAAAGAATCGCCCCCTCTCCCTCTCAACAGAAATGGAAAATGTTCTGTTTTTTCATTTTTTCAATAATCAAACTTAGGTATAGCAAATGTTGCTTCTGTGCAAAAAATTTCCAATGTTTCATTTTTTTTGTTTAAAATTTGTCCAGAAGTTTCCTTCATTGCCAAAAATTACTCAAATACCTTTTGCCAGAATTGTCGACGTCTCGCTTTTTGTCAACATTACCAAAAAGTTGCAACAGAGTGTCTACGGGTAGTGAAAGTAAAGTAGTGTAAAAGTGCCTAGTGATTTTCAACAATTTTGTTTAAAAAGGCATGATGGAAAATGAAAAATATAAAAATCACTGCTAAAAATGAAAAAAAAATCCTCCTTTTTTTATATTTGAAAAAATTGTAGGTATTTTTAAAATAGCTGAATGGTAACACTGGTGTTAGTAGTTCTGTAGAAAAATTACGAAGTCCGAACAAAAAAAATGATCGTTCGTGGAGGGGAAGGAGTAAAAATATTTTGAAAGGTGGTGATTTTTGTTTTGGAAGGTACGATGAAAAGGTAGAGATTTTCGGTCAACAAATTCCTGTAGACACCTTGTGCAAAAAAGTGCCTCTTTTTCGACAAAATTGTCTAAAATTCTCAACCCCATGACTGAAATTTCGGAATTGGTTACTTTTTGGTACTTTTCCGGTTACTAAACTTACTTTTTTTTTGAAAAAAATTAGGTACGAGCCCTTAAAACGAAAGTTTTGCATCACAGAATAATTTATTTAAATTCAAAACGAACTGTTTTCTGGTACTTTTGTATCACACTGTAATATGTGTTGTACATACATTAGAAAATATGTAAGTACATTTAGAGAAAAAATATGTCGCGTGTAAATGAAGACGACACACGAGATAAAAAATGTTTCAACGTGTAACTATAGGGCTGATTCGCGTGTGTTTCGAGAAATGTAAGTATTTCAATAAGCAAACGTCTGTGCATGTATCCTTTTTTTTTTTTTTGAAATCTGCGGCTTTTATATACATTTATGCATAATATGTATGTATACGGAAGAAAGGCAGCCACCGTGGAGAAGGATTTTACCCGAACGTATGTATGTGTTATTAGGTTTGCGTATGGGTCTGCACCGCCTTGCCTTCTTCGCCTATCCGTTGAAAAAGTAAAGAGATCTCGCCGATATCGAGAGTTGGAGTTTTGTTCGACGTGTCTCTCTATCGTCTGCTACGGAGCGAAGGTTTATGCGAAATTTATATGATTTTCGACAATTTTATTTATAAACTTTTTATATACCTTTATAAAGGTGCGGTACCGTGTCAAAATGAAGGATTTTTCCCGGATATTTGCAACGTAAACAATACTTAGCCTTTTAGAATCAATTTTCCATTTGATTTGGTTTATTTTTATTTCATTTTTTATTATTTTAAAATTGAAACGAAACGAATCGAATTGAAATGTAGCGATGTTTTTTTTTTATTTATCTTGGAACTTGTTCGGACGACGACGATGAAAAATATAATCTCGTGGTGAGATTCATTCGACGAACGTTGCGAGAAAAAAAAAGAGTTGTAAAGTGGACGGAATTATGAACCGAAGGAGAAACATCACTTAAGCGAAATTTTTCTAATTACGAAGCAATTTGTTTGAGCGAATTCTTGATGCTGAAATAATTGATTTTGAGGTTATTTAATTGTTAACGAAGGGTACAAACCTCGAGCTGATTAACATCTATATCTTTGAAAGTTTTATCGCTAAGCTAAGAGAGAATTCCCACAAACGAATAAGAAACATTGACGGACGAATTTTGTTAGACCATTTACTTAGGTACTTACTCCGCTCGCGACGAGCAACGTAGGTATTTTTAAACGAAAAATACGAAATTAAATTTTTTTTTCAATTTAGTTGCTAGATACGTCGCCTCCTCGCGAGCCAGGTCGTGGAAAATGCGTTTTTATTTTTTAATGTTTCAAGTTTTTTCTTTTCCCCTAGCTAGACGCATTACCTACTACATAAATGGTGTAGTATTAAAAGTTTATATTTTAATATCTTTGCAGGTTAGTTCGGACGAGATTCGTGCGATGAAAAAAATTCTCAATTTCGAGTCGTCGTTTTACCTACTTAATCACCGGGTCGAAGGATAGACTTGTATGGCTGCAGAACATCGGCACATTTTGAAGTATAAGGTGAGGTAAGAGTGAAAAAAATACGGTTCTTTGTGTCTTGCGAGTTGTGTAGAAATGATTTCGTGCTGAGAATTTGACTGGGTGAAATCAAATGTGTTAGAAATGTTGTAGATGTGTTGAACGTATAGGTAGGTAGAGGTACCTATATTGGAACGTGAGCAAATTCTACCATAAAGAATGCGTGTCGGTAAATAGACTGCTTGGATTATTTGAAGCATTTGCAGTGTAATTGAAAACTATAAACGCTTGAATGGCTCGTGATTCGACTTGGAAATATTTCGATATGGTCTTTTAATCAGTCGAAGTATATCGGTTGGGTTTCAAAATTAACACTTTGAACGAGATTAGGTCGAAAAAAATTTGTGAAAGTGGATCGCGGATTTTGTATGAGTAAGGAGTTGACTTGGATAGTCAGTTTGCATGTTGGAAGAAATGTTTTAGGGTAGGAAAATTCCACGGGAAGCGATTAAAATATTGTGGGAAATTGATTCTAAGAAACATCAAAGCAATCGTTTTTTTTCGGATTCAAATGGAAGACTTCAGGTTCTAAGATATTATCTTTCAACGATTTATAGAATCTCGATGAAGAAATAATCAAATTCGACGTCTTAATTAGTTGTTTATCGTAAAAGCTGCTTCCTTGATTGACGAAAATCAAAGCTGGATTGTTGTAATTTATAGGCAAAGGTGTTCTGTCACACAAATATGTACATGTGGAATCACGGCTCGGATATATAACTGGTATCTTTGTTTTCCGCATCTTGGTCTTAAGAGTTCTTTTTGCAGCTGAGCACCTACTTCGGTTTGGAATTTCTTCACAATATGTACTTTCCGTATTACTGAATTCATCATTGGTGAGAAATGGTTTCAGAGATTGCAAATATCTGTCGCAAGTTTTAGGCAGCTCGGGAATTGGTAAACGGGATAGTGATTGTTGAAAATGAAGAGTTGGTACAATACTCCTTTGTATGAACTGGTAATCTTCAGTAGATGAGTATTTTGTTCTGGAGCTGATGCGAGAAATTTTAAAGATTTTATCAACACCGATGGTCCTTTTTAATTGCAACATGGTAGAACGATGACATAAAGACAATGACCGTTTGATTTTGAAGCTCAGTCACTTCACATCAAAAACTGTCCTACATGTGTCGTTTTTTTTCTTTAGATACTAAAAATTGCAAATTTTCACTTTGTTGCTCAAAATCAACTTTTTGGCAGAAATGACGAAAAAGTAGGTAAGTATCACTTTTTATTGGCACCAATGGTCAAAAAGTTCTGTTTTTGCTGAAATTGTACAATTTTCTATCGAATTTCATTTTTAGATTTTAATTAAAAGCAATAGGTCAGTTCTGGTTTTTTCGGTGATTTTTTTTCTTGCCCGCATTTATCACTTTTTTGGTTACTTTTTCGAGCTTTTTTAGTTAACCAGAGTAAGTATCTAACAGGTGGTGAAAGTAGTGAGAAAGTAGTGAATTTAGTCAAAAAGGTAGCAAAAAAAGGAAAAAATTTAAACGCGTAACAAAAACATCTTTGAATCATTGAAAAATAGGTCATTTTTGATGAAATTGGCAACAGTGTTAAAAAATGTGACTTCAGTTGAGCCGGTAAATTTTATTCCAATTTCAATTTTTTTGAAAATTTTCCTATGAAAAACTAGACATTATTGATTTTATTTTGTGTGGGGAGTAGTGATTATTTTTAAAATTCTGTTGGATACCAATGTTAGCTAATAAAGTTGATACCTTCTAGTTCACGGAGGTTAAAGTATTGTGATGCACGTATTTTGCTGTGTTCATGGCAGCACATATGCATAAGAAACAATTTACAATTTACTTATTCGAGTGTTTTTATTTGTAAACAATTAAAATACTGCGCGTCGGGAACGTTAATAGTGAGCGTGAACTACGATGGGCACCTATCGACGATGACGATCCCACGTACAACCAGCTAACAGCTATGTACAGTGACATTGTGAAACACAATAAACTTCAACAAAAACAGTTAGAAGAACAGCAGAAGCAAATCAACCACTTACGGGAAGTAGTAGCTCACTATCAAGCCAAGTCAAAAGAGGATGAAAACCATCTCAGCGAACAAACATCATCAACAGATGAGTCAGAGGAAAATCATAGCAATATGACAATAGACAGCATTAAATCTATCCAGTCAAAAGAAACTTACAGTGAAAAACTCAAAAAGAAATGTATTCCACCTATTTATGTAAGTGGAATTAAAAATATTACTGAATTTACTGCAATGTTGGAAAGCATGGAAGAGTGTGAAACCCCTATAATGCAAACCCTCTCTAATGGAGATGTTAAAATAGCATGCTCAAATGAGCAAAGCTTTAGAGCAGTGTATACGACGCTGGATGCTATAAGGAAGAATCCTAGTCACAAAATGTGTGGAATTGGGCACCATACATATCATTTGAAACAAGATATAAACCCTATTAGGTAGTTATAAGAGGGCTACACCCCTCCACTTCACCCGAGGATATCAAATTAGAATTGATTAAAATTGGACATGATGCCATTAATGTCACCAATGTAATTATTAAAAAAACAGAGGTGAAAAAAGATGTAAGGGTAAGGTAGCCTAATATGGACTGATGGCTGATCTCGGTGGTTATTAGCACTACTTGGTGGGAACAAACTTGATCTGGTGTATTTTTCACAGAAAAACACAATGAGACCAAAATCAACTCTCTAAACCCAAAACTCACAATTTTAGAGCGAAAAAAGGAAATTGAGAACCTCAAAATTTTTTTCACATGTTTCGAAAATCCAGCTTCTCGAAAAATTTTCCGGGGACACCCTATAATGTTTTTTATTATTAATATTAAGAAGTGGTGAAGTTTTCTGAATCAATCAAGACAATCTAGAAATTATTCAAGGTACATTACTTATAATTTTTCAAAGTTCAAAGTTATAGGGTAGCCTAATATGGACTGGTGTGCATTTGTTATGGGTTCAGTTAATTTCACGTTAAAACAGTCCATATCAGGGAGCCACGATTGACTTTTCAAATTTTGACTACTTTCAGGGAAAAATTAATTTGTCCTACTTAGAATTTACTCTTGTTGTCTTGATTAAACATATTTTAACAGTGTTTCAGCAATTGAACGTATTTTTACGATATTTCAGCGCTTTTTTTTTTGATTTTTTGAAACAGTCCATATTAGGAACCCAAAATTCAATTTTTGATTTTTGACACTTTTCAGAAAATGATATTTTTGACACACTTGAAATTTCTCAAAAATGTTGAGGCTTTGGAATATGAAACTAGATAGATGTAGGTATATTTTGAGCTATCAATCAAATTTGTAGCTCAATTACAGCTGCCACGACATTCAAAAACAAAAAACCAGTCCATATTAGGCTACCTTACCCTTAGGTATCTGGAGAAATTGTGAGTAAGAAATCATATAAGGTGGCATTACTACTCTTTTATGTATATCTTAGCCCAAAAGAAAACAACAAGACCAATAGACCATTTATGAAATGGGGTTCTTGTTGCACACTAAAGTGAAGGTAGAACCTCCAGCAAAAAAGAGGGAGCTACCTCAATGTAAAAACTGCCAGCAGATTGGTCATACCAAAACATACTGTGCAAGGAAACCCAAATGCGTTAAGTGTGGATTAGACCATGAAACAAAGCAATGTAGGAAGAAGAAAGAAGACCTAGCTTATAGTGTGCCAATTGTGATGGTGATCATACCACCAACTGGAGAGGGTGTCCAGTATATCAAGCAAAAATTGCTGCTATATCTAAACCAAAGATGACAGTAATTGATCGTGTCAAGCAAAGGACCACTCAAAGCCAGGAGCAGATAACAACTCAGAAACCTGAACAAGCCAAAATTGTCAAAAGAAACCTTCCAAAGAATAACAAGGATGAATCGGATGAACCAGTGGTACTAGAAGAGCAGGCGAGCTTAAAAGACATTTGGGAACTGCTTAAAACAATGGATAAAAGAATTTCTCAAGTTGAAAACTCACAAAACAAGATCAAAGCAAAGAAACATCCATCAGTTAAAACCTCACGACTTAGTCATAGATATGTATTATAAAAAATAAATAGAGTAGGTATACTCTCACTGGAGAGACACTTTACAAAATAGCAGAGTATACTCTCACTGGAGAGAACCCTGCACATGTCATGTAACTAACTTGTTTAAAGTCAGAAATATTAGGTACTTATTTAAGGTTTCCTTAAGATTGTAATAAACCTTGTTAAATAAAAAAAAAAAAAAATGGGAAGGTTGATAATTAGTGGACATCAAACAATTTCCTGAACTAAAAAAAAATTAAAATATTTTTTTTCACGAAATTTTTGGGAACAAAATGTCAAAATCCAATAAGTATTTTATTTTTTATGAATTTTTAGAGTGTCAAAGTAAAAATGAATTGAATAAAGAAATAAGGGTAAAAATATCGGTACCAAGTTTATTTTTGACCCTTTTCCAAAAAAAATATTGAAAATGCCTTACTTTTTTAAAAGTAATTACTCTATGTAAATACACATTCATTTTTATTCTCAGTCAATTTTGATACCCTCCCCCTCCCCTCATTGCTTCTCACGCACCCTTTTTATGTATAGAAAAAAGCATGACTTTTGTCTATGTCACATACATACATACAAATAACGAATGACCCTTTGGTATGTATTTATGTACTTTTCTAAAGGGTGTTCTGGAAACGAAAGACGTAGGATTAATATGTGACTATGTGTATTACAAGAAACCGAAAAGCTCTCCTTTATTTTCAAAGTATCCAATCGTTCGTGTTTTGAGGAAGTAAAAATAACTCGTTGAGAATTTGAGAGGAAAAATTATCGGTCATATTTTTGGCATGCGATGAACGTATGTCAATATTTTCTCATTTTCTTTATGTACGTACGTAGGTATTAGATAAACGTGCGAAAAACAGTTCGAGTATTACATTTAATCTTTATGGTCGAGTATTTATGTACTGCATACAACTACAAGCACCTTCACACAAGAGTGTTCCACTTCGTTAAATGATCACGCTGTGCTTTTCTTCCTTTCCCAGAATCCCCTTCTTGTTGATGTATTTTCTAATGAGCTGATGAAGTTAGGTATTCGTTTTTTTTGTTTTTTTTTTTGGAATTTGATTTTCAAATGGGTCTAGGGGAGGGGGGAATTTCAAACTCAAACAAGAGAGAAATTAAAGAATCATATTAGGAGGATGGAAGAGAGGGTGCCTGAAGCAATACGATCGGTACGATGAAACGTTACGTACTGTAAGCTTATAAAAAAAACTGTACACTATACAGTTTTAAAAGCTGCTTACGTTTGGGATATTGTGTTATTCGTGCATCGTATGACACTTTTACAGATTCTTTACGCGGTGGCAAACATTATTAAGTTATAGATTTAAAAATGTCACGTCGAATAAACTCGCACTTGAAAGGTTTTACGACGAGTTCGGTTCTTGGAGAAAGAAAAAACGACGAGTACGAGAAATATGTAGGTAAAAGAAAACCTGGAGAAATATTAACGATGAAATGTATGTTTTAAATTTTTCAAAAGTCCAGAAACCTAAAGACAGTACCTAAGCATACACAGTGGAGCAAAACGAAAAAATAATATACGATTATTCAAACGTTCGAGTATTGTAGACGATAGGCATGAACTTTTGGATAAATTAACCTGACTGAGATATTTTAGGAAAAAGCGCGTAAATTTTGATAGCTTCTGAACAAAAAGAGAAAGGAAGAAAAGGGGAGATGAGGTGTGGCGAACCCGAAAACGACGAGGTTAAAGGATAATGTGCAAATATTTACTCGAAAGTTCTCGATATCATATTAAATATAGCTTTTGGGTGAAATTTTCCCCGTATATTAGAGAGCTTTTTGTGTAAAAAAAAAAAAAAAAAAAAAAATGGAAAGGTTTTCCTCTCCAGCATTTTTTCCCTGATAGGTAGGTGCGTGTGCGAGAAATAATAATTCGAGATGATTTGGTTACATTGTACTACGTATTGGACGATGTGAAAATCTACTCTATTATTATAGCTACCTATTATACCTACCTTTCCCTGCATTAGAATCTTGATTGTAACCGGACAGTTCGAGTCATCTTTTGGTTGCTCTATGTCCATTGTTGGAGGGAATTCTGTAACATGAAAAGCAAAAAAAAAAAAGGCGTTATTAAAATTGCAACGATGCGAATTGCCAAGTACCATTGCATTATTATTTTCAATGTGTTCGTTATCGTTCTATGTATACTACAATGAGCAAAGTTAGGGTGTTGAGGAGAGCAGAAGAGAGATGAGTTTGAGCTGGTATATATGATGATGATGTTGGTGCTTGTTTTTTCCCCTCTCGTAGGTAGAGGTATAAGCAGCATATAACCTTGTTTTTCACATTTATCAGAGCTTTTCCATTCGATGAGTATGTTTGATTTCTTTTTTTTTTTCCTCTTTCGTTACTTTTTTTTCACTTTAACCCCTATTGTGTTTTATACTTATCTAATGTGTGTTTGCCTCGACTAACGAGTATATTTTTCTGCGCGATGAAAATTGTTTCGTGTTCGATTTTTATTTATAAGGTGAGACAATACACGAGTGCGTAGGCTGCGACTGCGATACTTTTGGTTTTATAGGTTTCGTTGTTGGTTTTTTTTTTTAAGGTTTTATAATTTATTTGAAAAGAAAACGTTCGATAATTCAATGTTATACGACCTTAATAATTACGTGATGGATAATGCGATGTCGTTTACCTTCTCAACCGAAGGCAAAAGCTATCTTAATCTTTATGTAAACGAAACCGCCTCCTACGAGGTAAATTGAAAGGTTTCTGTTCTTCTATCTTATACTTTTCGATAGGCTGAGTCAAAGCTGCGAGTAAAAATTGACAACTATTTTTTCCACTTATAGAAAGATGAACTTGGAATTATACTGGATGTGTTTGAAGTAGGCGCGACGATGGCGAAGTTTTTAAAATAATGAAACGTCAGGGAAAAATAATAATTTACGTAAAAATTTCACTCGATTGTTTCGTTTGGGTATTTTTCGTATTTTATACGTAATTAAATAATTGAACGAGTTACAGATATGTAAAAATTTGATAATAAATTGTCGACTTAAGATTCCTTTGAGAAAAAAAAAAACACTTTCACAGTTGAAGTCACGACGACGACGAGAAAAACGTGAGTAAGCTTTTGCGAGTCTAATTTGTAATTCCAGAAATTAATAGAATTTTTTCGTTTTTAAAAATTAAATTCGGGCGGAAATTTCACGTTTAGGTATTGTAATTATTCGTCTTTTTAGACTTGTCTGAAACGTGACGTAATTTTCGAAGGCTGTTCGTTGAAAATTGAAATGTCAAAATTATAAACAAAACTAACCGTATTTTATCAAGGGACCATAAAATTCGTTCTTCCTTGGCAGATCTGAAAGTTTGAATTAATTGAATGATCGTCTTCATAATAATGAACTTTACTTGTCTTTTTAACCATCTGCAGAAATATGAGCAGGAGTAATATAATATTTTTCAAACCAACTTTTGAAGTACATACTTATGTTTTTAATGTTAATTTATTCTGGATTTCTACATGTATACAGGGTGTCCAAAAAGTGCGTCCATTGAGCTCTCCCCCCCCACTCTGAAAATAAATCGAAGTATTGGACACAATTTTTAAAATTTTAAACTTTCTGGTTCCAACTTCCCAGCTTGGTCCCTACGTAGGTAAAAGTGGCTCATATGCTTATTTTAGCCCGTCCCCCCTGAGGACTACCTAGTGTGGCTCTTACTGCATTCACTTACTAAAAAATGTTCGCGATTTTTTCTGCTCTCATGCCCTAAAGTTGTTAGTTCTTATAGAGAAAAAAAAAACGTTGAAAACTGAAGTAAAATCAACTAGTGATGGGAATCTCCCTCCCCCTCCCTGCACAGTTTTCAGAAAACAAGAAAAGTTGAAAAAAATTGAATTCACCGTTTGATAGCTTAAACTCAAGACCCCCCCCCCTCCCGCAAAAAAACCACTGGAAAATCCCAGTCATTTCAATTTGACGAATTGAGCATTAAGTTACCCAACGTTGATTGGGAGGGGGAGCGAGTGGCGTTTTTTCTTGAAAAGGAGACTACTTAAAGAAAATTCTGATCCAGCAACGATTGAAATTTTTTTCAAAAATTATCAACTTTTTATCATTTTTTCATACTTTGTGAGCCTTTAATACATATTTAAAGGATCAACATTGTTTCAAGGTACCAAAGTTTTTTTTTTTTTTTTTTTTTTTTTTTGAGATGGGAGTTACTCAAAACTTTTGTCCGTGAAATGGATAATTTTTTAAAAAATTTTACAGGTTTCAATTTCGATTGATTTGTTTACAAATTTGTGGGAGTTTTATTAACGCGAAAATGAAGTACGTAACTATTTTTAAAAAAAAATTCATCGGTTTCGATTTACTCTTTTTTTTCAGCTTTGTGAGGGCTTTCGTAGCAGGAACTGGGAAGCCAACATAGTTTGAAAGACTGGAGACTGGAGGAAGTTTTTTCTCGAGGGAAAAAATTATTTAGGAAAATCCTGATGCGAAAATGGCAAATTTTTACAATAAGTTGGCTTTTTTAAGGAGGAGGGTCCCTCTTGACATGATTTTTTTTAGATAGAGGAAAAGTATAAAGTAGGGAATTTCATAATTCGATTTACATAAGAACTGCAGAGGGTGGTAAGTAAAAAATTCCAACTTTATGAAATGAGATACACTCTAAATTAAGTATCAAACGAAAGAAAATCGAAAGTTTTTCTAAAAGTCAGCAACGTGGAGCAATTTGTACTTTGGACTTGGGAGAAAAGAAATAAACTTTTTTTCCTGTGTTTTTTTTTTACTTTGAAAAAACTTTTTGTAAGTTACATGACTTTTAAGCAATTTTTACCAACTTTAGCTTCAATTTTGCTCAAAACTCATCAATTTTTTTTATTTTCAGTAATTTATTCGATGTACGTATTTTTTTCAAAAATTTGATTAGTTTCAATGAAATATGAATAGTTTTCTTCAATTTTCTGTATTTTTTTTTATATCATAAGCATTTTTTACGAGATTTTGCTCAAATTTTGTAGGGTTTAGATCAACTTTGGTCATTTCCAACTGTTTTTAGCCTTTTTACAATTAATTTTAAAGCAATTTTTTTTGCAATACTGTGGTCAGTTTTTTAGGTGGTGTAATGCTTAACCGTGTTTTTAACAATGGAGATAGAAAGGGTACTGGGTAGTGATGAAAAGCTCCAAATTTTTTTCCAGCTCAAAGTTGTTTCTTTTTGAGGAAAAATACAAAAGGCTTTTTGTCCAACTAATTTTTTAAAAAACTAAAATTGTTGCGGTATTGATGAATTTGACATTTTGAAATCTTTTTTGTTGATCTCACAGTCTCGATGTACTCCCTCCTTCCCCCTCCTCCAGGACGGTGTCCACAAGCCTGGAAACCCTGGAAAAAGTAAGGGAATTTGGTTGGTCTGGAAAAGTCAGGGAATTTCAGAATTTTCAGCATTTTTTACTCAAAAGTCAGGGAATTTTGTGAAAGCTCACCTTCAAACAGATTTTTCCATTTCTCATAATGAAAAAATTTACCTTCGCTTTGTTCAGACAATTTTTTCGCTGGTCTTTTTTGTCAAAAATTTTCAAATTCCCAAAACTCTTGCATTTTGTCAACTTATGATATGAGTATCATTTTAAAAAAATCTCGCTTTCTGGCAAATTTAACAAAATGTTTCGCTTTTTTGCTAAAAATGGCTAATAAGAAGCCCTGCCTTTTGTCTCGTTTTTAGCTCAAATTGTCTAGAATTTTCTTTCTTTTTTTTATGTTGCAAAAATTGCTAAAAATTGTGAAGTTTTTTGCATCCGAAAACTCTCACTTCTTTCCAATAATAGTTCTAATGCGACGTTTTTTCGCCCGAAAGTGCTTAAAAAAACCGTTTCTTCAGCTGAAATTGTCAAAAGTTTCGTAAATATTGCCAGAAACCGCGAAAATTCTCAATTTTGGGCCCTAAATTATTGCTAAAAAATTCTTTTTTTTTTTCATCAAAGAGTTGCAAAATATTTTTGGCTCAATTCTTCTGGCGAAAACTGGGAAAAGGGCTGTTTTAGCAGTAATTTTCAAAATGGACTGCTTTTTGCTGAAATTGAACACGTTTCTATCGAGTTTCATTTTGAGATTTTGATTGAAAACGAAAAGTTATGGTTTTTTTGGTGATTTTTTCCGCATTAAAATGTATGTATTGCAATTGCTCATGTTTTTTTTCACTTTTTTGGTTACTTTTTGGATACTTTTTTTCGAAAAAAAATGAGTACGAGCTCTGTGAATTTCAAATAACTATTGATTAAATTAAAAAAATGTTGATTTTCAAAAGCTTTTGCCTTCGTTTCGCTTGAGCCATTCAATATGCTATATGCTTTTTCACAACTTTGGAAAATAGAATAATTGAACCGAAAAATTACAAAAATAATACGCAAACCAGAAAAATACGAAATACATAATAAAAATATGGTTTTTTTTTTTAAAAAAAAAACAGAATCACTCCCTTTTTAAAAATGTTGATATCATCGATTGAGCTCAAATTTTTAATGTGTTATTTTCTCACGGAGTGGCACTAAACTAAAGTAGAGGGGTTCCACTAAAAACAAAAAAAAAAACAAAAATTCCCACAAAGTTCGAATAAGGGCTACTTTATTGAGCACACAGTCGTGCTTGAAAAAAAAATAGCACAACTGTAGAACTACTCGTAAGTATTAACGATATTCGGCGCTCATGATGTTCGAATGTATTTGATACCCATCCCCCACTTCCACCTGATCTTATGTGTTATTCACTTTTGAAGGGTCTGGAAAATAATAGAAATTGGTCTGGAAAACCTGGAAAAGCCAGGGAATATTATTTCCAGAAATGAGTGGACACCCTGTCCAGAGTTTTGCTCAAATTTTGTTCCATCGCTTAACATTTTTCTACAACTTTCGGTTTATATACATAAATTATTGAGAGTTGATTAGGTACGAGGAATTCAGAAAGAACGAATCATTACGAAACCAAACTATGTAGTTACTACCTATAGTAAATTGTGCTCGTGTGCTGCGAATATTGGAAAGAAATTTCATCTACGAGGTCGAGTATATAATAATAAAATAATATTCTGGTTGCTTGATGGGTGAAAAATTTTCGGGTATTATGTACTATTTTTGTGCCTTTTGTTACCATTGTACGGCACATCTCCGAATCAATGGAGGAAATATTTTTAATATTACGTTGGCGCGCGTATTGAAAATTTCAAAACAAAAGGAAATCTGTTCGAGGAGATGATTGAAATGTACTAAAAATACATCTCTCTTTTCATTAAGATTTTTTTTTCCATTTTACTTTTTTTAAATAAGATTTCTTCAAAGACGAGGTCAATATTATTAAATAAAATCCACGCTGTTGTACACATTTCACTTTGAAATTTGATATGGAAGCTTTTCCCGCTCGATGAATGGCTGAAAGGAAAATAGCGGCACATCAGCCACATCTATCGAATCCGCGCGAGGATTCGGTAACCTAATTATAATGGGTTAAAATGCCAAGCTCGAGGCATAAAGAATTACTTCGTCGTATATCGTATCGATACGTACTACTTACTGGTGAAAATTTTTGTACAAAAAATACTCCTTCGAGTTTTCCTGCATCTCCCTTTACATCGGTCCGGTTAAGCTTCAACAGCTCTTCGAAAAAGAGAGAATTTTTAATTAGGTAACGAGATTGTGTTTCAGTGCATAGGTGATAAGTGGTGTCGATATCGGATTTGAATTTTGTCCCTGGAACGAGAAGAGACGAGATGCTGTGTTGGGTTTAAAACGAATTTTTGAGGTATTAGAGAAGATTTTGGCGGAAAATTTTCCTGTATTTGTTATTTCGTCGGAATTCAGTGATGGGTCCGGGTTCGAAGTCTGAAGAATTTCGAATGATTTGTAAAATGGGGTGGTCTTTGGAAAAGTTTTCGAATTTGCGGTGTATTTTACTCGTAGGCGGATTCCTAATCCAAAGTGGTGTAGAAAATGTATCGTACGAGTCGTCCGAAGAATATTGTCGGGGATTTCTCGAAATTCGAAACAAAAATTGGTGCAGTTTTTAGTTTTGCTGGGTTTTTTAGGGTTTGTTTAAATATAGAGATTTTTTCCTCGTTATTATTTTTGAAAAACTTTCATCTCGTAGTTTTTCTGTCAGAAATGAAGGTTATGAGCACCTAATACATCTCATTTCTCATTAAAATTCTAAACTAAACGGATCACTCGCCTAATGAATCGAATACAATACGAGCATGAATACTTATTAGACACCCTGTGAAAGAGCACCATGCTGACTTCATTACTCGGGCGGTTTTCTTTGTGCCTGACATAACCTGCTAGCGGCTCTTCCCTTTGGTTTTTCCTCCAAGCCTTAATATACGTATACCTTCTTGCCTTGTACTATTCATTTTACGAATCGAATCTTCGACAAACGAATCCTCATTATCTTGGATTCCGTTTCCTTATTATGTTTTCTGGCTTGTTGTTCTTGTTTGAAGCCGGAGAGAATCTCATATACTGGGTTATTCTTTATTGTGGTATACACATCCTAAGTCGTCGTAGCATCTTATATAGTATGGCAAATCTTACAATCAATCTTTCCCTTTAACCGATGGCTTGTTCGATTTAATAATCTATATAAACAATCGTGCGTATAGTTTTAAATTTTATTCCGCGTACGAGTATGAGAAAGTTTTCTTGTAAAATCTTGGTTTACTTTTGTACCTTTGCCTATAGCTAACCTATAGGTACGGATATATAGCCAACTTATATTGTATAAGTGAACGAAACTTGCTGTAAAAAATTTAATACAAATAGACGACCGGCAGTTTTACGACCGGATCAATTCCGCCGAGTTTTATTTACCAAACAAATCTGCCATTTTACCAGGTCTACTTCATACTTCGTCCCTGTTTGACTATCTCCCTGGGTTGCTGTTGCTGCTGCTGCTGTTTTTGTTGTCGTATGTGAATTGTGTGATGTGTATGATACAAAGCTAACTTTGAGGTAAATCTCGGGACCAACTTTCAATACGCCGCCGACCAAGTATTAATTTTTAACCCATGTGAAGTTCGTAAAGTTTTCCTATTCCCAGTTCGGTACTTTAATTTTTCAACAAATCGCGTTTACTCGATCGTAGAATTTTTTTTCAATATGAGTTTCTATAGAATGAAACTGACGAATTGTTCGAAGAATCGGACGAAAGGAGACTGAGCGAAGAATTGGGGGGGGGGATTCACGGGAATTTTTCCGGTGTGTTGTGTTTTGAAAAAGATGGATGAATTGTACGAAGAATTTTTTTGGAGGTTATCAAAGGTGGAATTCTTTGATTTTAAAACTCAAGTTCTTAACTCAGAGATCTGAAAATTGTTACGAATGAAGGGATCGTCCGGGAAATTTTTCACATATTTGGTCTATTAAATCAAAAATGAAGTTGGCTGCTTCGATTCTGTTTTTTTTTCATGAATTTCACGTGATTCGCGCATTGGCGATTTTTCTGCAAAAGTTCTAAACTTGAAATGATCACTTGAAGATTGATTGGATTTTCAAGTAGTTCCGCGCTATTCAAAAATTTTAAAGAAAGGATTACAGTATAAAAAAAACACTCACGCATTTAGCGTGAGAAGACCAACTTTTCATCAATGAAAAATCTTTTACGAACGAATTGATTCATTTTTTTTTTTGAAACATATTTTGTACAGCAATTGATCTGTTTGCAATCGAATCGAATCATCTACGAACGATTGGTGATTAAATAAATTGATTGGTTTTTTGGTGAATCATTCGCAAACGGATCAATTAATTTACGATTGATTCGGTTTTTGTAAAACTCTATTGTAAGTATAGAAATTGCATGATCTCTTTTCAAGCGAAACGAATCAAATCGAATCTTATCATTCAAAACCGATTGGCGATTGAACAAACCAATTGATTTCTAGATGAATCGTTCGCGAACGAGTTGATCAATAGTTACACAGAATCATTCGCGAACGAATTGATTCGTATAAGTGACTCGTTGGTGAAAGAATCAATTCGTATAAGTGACTCGTTCGTGAACGAATCGATTCATTTACTCAATTTTTGATGAATCATTCGTGAACGAATTGATTTGTATAAGCGGCTCGTTCGCGAACGAATCGATTCATTTACTCAATTTTTGGTGAATCATTCACGAACGAATTGTATAATTTTTAGTGAATGATTCGCGAATAAATTGGTTCGTATAAGTGACTCGTTCGCGAACGAATTGATTAATTTACTCAATTTTTGGTGAATCATTCGCGAACGAATCGACTCATTTACTCAATTTTTGGTGAATCATTCACGAACGAATTGAATAATTTTTAGTGAATGATTCGCGAACAAATTGGTTCGTATAAGTGACTCGTTCGCGAACGAATTGATTAATTTACTCAATTTTTGGTGAATCATTCACGAACGAATTAAAATATTTCTTGTGAATCATTCGCGAACGAATTGATTCGTATAAGTGGCTCGTTCGCGAACGAATCGATTCATTTACTCAATTTTTTATGAATCATTCGAGAATGAATCGATTCATTTACTCAATTTTTGGCGAATCATTCGCAAACGAATCGATTCATTTACTCAATTTTTGGTGAATCATTCACGAACGAATTGTATAATTTTTAGTGAATGATTCGCGAATAAATTGGTTCGTATAAGTGACTCGTTCGCGAACGAATCGATTCATTTACTCAATTTTTGATGAATCATTCGAGAATGAATCGATTCATTTACTCAATTTTTGGCGAATCATTCGCGAACGAATCGATTCATTTACTCAATTTTTGATGAATCATTCACGAACGAATTGAATAATTTTTAGTGAATGATTTGCGATCATATTGGTTCGTATAAGTGACTCGGTCGCGAACGAATTTAATTATTTCTTGTGAATCATTCGCGAACGAATTGATTCGTATAAGTGACTCGTTCGCGAACGAATTGATTCATAAATTGAATCAATGGGTGCAGAAAGGGGCTAAGTCCATTTTTGCGTTTTTCAGGAATAACAAAAAACTGATTCATTCAAAAATCAAAAAATTTTGATAAACATGCTTAAGGTCATTGAAAGAGGACCCCAAGACACAACTTTTAGCGCAGTTTCCAAAAAAAAATATTCACGTGCGCCGGTGCTGATGCTGCTCAAACAAATTGGACTAAGACCCTTTCTGCACCCAATCGACAAAATTTCTTTTGAAATTGCTCGGGCACGAATGGGGCTTGATTCTACATCTAAGTACATCATTTAGACTGCTATCTCGTTTAAATTGACCAAAAACCCCTTGAGGTATCAGACTTTTTGCCGAAGTTGTTAATTTTTTCATCATTTTTCAGTTCAGAGATTAACTTAAATTTCAAAAAATGGTCTTCTCAAAAATGTTAGCTATTTTTCAAGGAATTTAAAAAAATTTACAAAAAAGTCATAAATACGGATCCGCCCTTTTTCTGCGCCCAAATACCACTTTCCCGGCAGTTTTGCGGAAATCTGACATCACCAGTCGATCCGCCGTACTTTGAAACCCCTATATCCGTGAAAAAAAAATTCCAAAAATGTGACTTGGTCCCTTTCTGTACCCACCGATTCAATTAACCCTTTGGAGGTTCTCTAGGTTTTCGCGTTAGAAAATTGAAGTGCCTTAATGAGTGTGATAGGGTACCTCGCCCAATTGGCCAAACCACAAAAAAGTCGAGCTTTTGATGAAAAGTTTTATAGGAAAATGAAAGTTTCCAAAAAACACAAATGTGACATTTCCTAAAAAAAAATTGAATGTATGCAGAATTTTTTTTGAAAAAATGAACCAAAAACATGTGTCAAAAACATTGAACAAAAGCACTCTTTCAAGAAATGAAATAAAAATTGAATTGGAAAAAAATAAAAATACAAGGTTGAAAAAAAGTCATCTGGCAGTTCACAAATTCAGCGAGAATCAAATCTTGTTGGCAAAAATGCCTTTGTTTAAAGCATGAAGAGAAGAAAAATCTATGCCGCTAAGAGAGGATTTTTTATCAAGTCATAAAATCTTTTCGGAAATCGAGCCGAAATATGGGACAAAATTTAGCAAAATTGCGAGCTTTCTGGCAGGGGGTAACTAATTATGAAAACATTTTCGCCTTTATTCACGAGATGTAGCATAGAATTTTCTTTCATTTTGGGAAAAAATGAGTATTTTATCACTTATTGGAGTATAGGAGTATGAAGATGAAGATGAAGAGAAATAGTGAACAAAAACACAAATCCAGAGCGTAAACGAAATGAAAGACTGAACTCGTAGATGAATTTGGATTTTTATTTACTATTTTTACTATTTCTCTTCATCTTCATCTTCATATTCCTATACTCCAATAAGTGATAAAATACTCATTTTTTCCCAAAATGAAAGAAAATTCTATGCTACATCTCGTGAATAAAGGCGAAAATGTTTTTATAATTAGATACCTCCTACCAGAAAGCTCGCAATTTTGCTAAATTTTGTCCCATATTTCGGCTTGATTTCCGAAAAGATTTTATGACTTGATAAAAAATCCTCTCTTAGCGGCATAGATTTTTCTTCTCTTCATGCTTTAAACAAAGGCATTTTTGCCAACAAGATTTGATTCTCGCTGAATTTGTGAACTGCCAGATTTAGGAAATGTCACATTTGTGTTTTTTGGAAACTTTCATTTTCCTATAAAACTTTTCATCAAAAGCTCGACTTTTTTGTGGTTTGGCCAATTGGGCGAGTTACCCTATCACACTCATAAAGGCACTTCAATTTTGTAACCCGAAAACCTAGAGAACCTCCAAAGGGTTAAAGAATTGATGAATTCGTTGGCGAATGGTTCTTTCAAAAAATTGATCAATTCGTTCATGAAAGATTCACCAAAAATTGAGGGTCGTATTAGCACTTTGTAGGAATCGTGCAAGCCTAGTGAGATTTCAAGTTTCATCGAAATCGGTTCAGCCATTTTCTATGTAATGAATGTTGAAAAAAAATTTTGTCGCTCGTCGATAAATTCGGAAGCTTTGAGCGTTTGAACCTTGATGATGACGACGAAATGTCCGGCTAGTAGCCTCCTAGTTATGAAATTTCAAAATTGATCAAAATTTGCTTAGCCGTTGCTGAGAAATTCAATTTTCAATGAATTTTGTGCAAAGTCACCCCATGAAAATTTTCAAAAGCTCAATTTTGTTTGCGATTACGCTTGAAAGCTGCGAATTTTTGGATCATGGTGACAGTCCGACATCATGGGAATGGTGATGGACTTGTGATACCTACTTCAAGTTTCATCTTGACGCAAGAAAGTGACCAAAAAAAAAAAAAATTGAGGAAATAGGACGAGCTGAACTCAAAACTAGGTTAATTTGATAAAAAATCGAATTCGTTCAGGGCTTCACAATCGATACTCCTAATCTGCCACCAAGTGATCTGAGACATCGGAAATAGAGTATGAAAAATTGTAAATATTGTTTCTGAATCGATCAAAAAACTCTTCAGAACACCGAATGTAATACAATTTTGAATTTAATGTGGACTCTTTTTATGCGATTTTTTGAGAACTGACAGATCCAAAAATTTATGCTCCGGAACGGTTTCAAAACCTTGCGTCAATCAATTCGAAAGTAATCGAAATTGCAGATTTCTACCGCAATATTGATGAAATCCAGCTTTTTAAAATATGAAATGAGCCGGATTTAAAACTTTAAAAAATTTCAAATGATAGAAAAATTAATTCAAATGCTTGAAATTTCGTCTTGTCATAATGTATTTACGAAAATTCTTTCGAGTTTGCTTAGTTCAGTCCATCAAATTTCAATGCATCAAAATGTTGCTTCAGAAGACAAAAAGGAAAAGGCAAAGTTCAACAATTAAGTAATCAAATCACACTGATTTTGAATTTTGGCAGGTCACAGGAGCGTATAGCCCTTTATAACCTCCCTCTATACATTTGTCATAACTGTTTTATGAAAATGTGCCAAATTACGAGTATTTACTTTCGTAAATTATACATATAATGAACACCTGGTGAAAGAAATACCTACGTTCATAGATTAAGTACATTGATAATGCAAAATAATTATTATTAATGGCGATTTCACTTTTCTAGATCTTCACTTCCTACTCCTCCACATCGTTTTACACGCCTAGATTTTTCTTCAGTCAGTCGTTATTTTTCTGTTAGTTGAGAAAATTCGGCTCTTGTCAGACGAACTTGCTATACTCGTTGCAGCAACTTTTTTTTTGTTTTGTTGTTTCCCCTATTCATCAAGTAGGTATGTATGTACATTGTATGCTATGTGCCTACTGTAATGCTTTGTTTCTCGTAACAACAAAAAAAAAAACAACTACTTGCAACGTCAGTCTCTCTTTTTAAAATCTCTTTGCTATTTTCGCGCTTCGTTCGCATTTAGATTAATTAAAAAATCGTCGAGAATCGCTGACGTATGTACTTTACCTATACACTGTACAGTGTACACAAGTAAATATTACAGCTTTTTACATAGCTTCGTAAGTTACTCGTAGGTACGCGTATGTACTCTACGGTATGGCATGGCAGTGGTATCAAAATAGCGAGCATTCTGTAATTTCACGCTCATACACGTGAAAATTTGGCGATGACGTGAGTTCTACATACGTGTGTGTGTATTTTTTTCAACTTCTCTGTACGTATATACAAAGTGTAAAATATTTCCTAACGACCGACAGATTTTGAGGCCAATTTATAATTAGGTTCATTTGTGAACGGTTATTTCACTCCGTGAATAAGAGGCACTTAGAGCGAGAGAGAAAGAAGCAAAGACTGGGTAAAAGAGTGCTGAAATACTCGACTACGGTACGTATATTACGAAGGTAGATACGTCTCGTCTATCTCCGCGGACGGATTTCGCTTTTAATAAAGTTTTAAATTGAAAGATTTAGCAGAAATATTACAAATAATACTCGATGTTACGATTATCAAAATATGCTTACGCGGGCGCGCGGAATTTCAACTCGTAGTCGCGCGCGCGAAGCGAAATTTCTGTTTCGTCGAATTCGCGAGGCTACGAAATTATATATTTAATTCGTCGGATTATTCGCGAAATGCGAAAACGAAAACGGCTCACACGGAGCAGAGAAAAGGAGCTGGTGTAGCGGAATAGCTGCAGATCTTTATTACGATAGACAGCTTGTTGAGAAATCAATTTTCGTAATTGAGTTTGATCCTTGTTCGCGGCGGCTTGGATGGGCTTGGCGTTTCCAAGCATCTAATTTTTGTCTTCCTCTACCCTTATACTTACCGAGTATTTTTGGCGAAGCTGCTCGAGAGCAGTATCACATCCGGCCTTTTTATTCGCCGATATGTGAAGAGAGGCTCGTGTGCTAGTTTTCGACATTCGGCACTCGGTTAGGGGTTTTTGAAGGTTTTTCTTCTTTTTTTGTCGACTTGATTACGACGTATCTTGGTGCTGATATCGAACTGGGTTTTGTATTTTTGCGAATGTGTGTTTTGGGTATTGTATTATTGTTACATGGGTTTGATTAGAGACGAGTGGGTTATCGAGGCTGAAATGGTGTTTTTTTAAGTAGTAGTCGTTATGGCCTGTTTGAACAGACTCTTTTTAGAATTCTTATTATACAAGAAAGAAAATAATTTTGAAACGTTATTTGGGAAATGAGAAGTCCACAAAAGCACCCTTTCTCCTTCTTTTAAAAATATCGACGGATAAATATTCACGAAGGAAAGTGATCAATAATCGATCAAAATGATTTACGAGAATGGAAATATTTGATTTTCATTTTTTGCAATTTTGCTAATTTGGCACATTTTAGACGTCCGTAGTTTCTTCCCATGAATAGATAGAGTGGCTGTAGGTAACGCGCTGTGTTCGCCTCGACGAGAGCTACAAGATGGTACTACTCCCATATAAATCTGCCATGTCACCTCTGGCAGGGTAATCAATTTGGGACATCAACTTACGTAGGTACACAAACTAATTTTCAGAATTCTATTCGTTGAAAATTCTCTGAAAATCAAATATTTAATTTTGGTAGTTCGAAATTTGGTTCTGAAGAGAAGGCTACATGATCTTTCGATGAGCCAAATTTCAGCTCAATCGGAGTTGATTGATTGTAAAGATTCCTTTGAAAGATATTTTCAATTTCCTTCGAAGCCTACTAAATGCTGCTTACAAAATGCTTGCAAAGATGCTAGCGAGAAGAATCGAGAGCCATGTGGAGCTAATAATATTGGAATGCCAAAATGGATTTCGACACAAATAATTAACAGGGTGTCCATTATTTTGGGCAAGTCATTTTCACTGACTTTTCCAGGTTTCCAAGATAATTTTTTCCAATATTCTATTTCTCTTTAAACTGAGTCGAGAGCTTTTGAAAATGTTCATTTCAAAATGCCTAAAAACAAGTTTATTTTTTGATTTTTTAAAATTTTGGAATTTTCAAATGATTTTTTTTTTAATGAAGTTGATTTTGAAAAAGAAAACAGAACATATTGCCCAAGCGAGGGCGAAAACTCTAGAAAATTTGTATTTCGAGAGGCATAAAAACGGCGTTTTTTGTAAAAAGTTTATTTTTTGGCTTTAAAACTCATTTTTTCAAAAGAAATTTCGATCTTGATTGTATTAGTAAAAAAAAAAAACAAGCTGGAGCGAAGTGAGGGCAAAGGTCTTTGAAAATTTGTGAATCGAGAAGTAAAAATTAATGTTTTTCTTTCATCACAGGCCCATATCCGAAATTCGCAATTGATCGTTTTTTCAAAATTCCAGGGATTTTTCGTGAAAATTATAAACCTCCTGACTTTTACAGACTGAATAAATTCGCTGACTTTTCCAGGATTTCCAGAAGAATGGACACCCTGGATTAACAAGTAAAATTTTTCACAGGAAAATTTTCAAAAAAAATTGTATACAAAGTATTTTTCATTTTCAATCAAAATTATAAAGAAAAAATACAATACCAATGAACACATTATTGTTTTTTTTTATTTCTTCTCTACTTTTTTGACTAAATTCCATTTTATACCTGTTTGATACCCTGACTTACTAAAATAAGAAAACAGTTTTGATTTTGAATAAGTATTAAAAAAAAAACTCGAAAAAAGTGTTCATCGGGGTATTTCAACTTTCTGAATAGAAATACAGCGTCAGTTTTTTGTAAAATGAATTTTTAAAAGTGGAAACGTACGAGCAATAAGTAAAGTTGATAAGAAATCGTAAGTTTTGCGATTCATCAATCTGCAATTTATTTTATTTACTTTACAATTTAGGTATTTAGTATTGAATTCAATGCTTCAGGGTGGTTTAGAAACTAAAATCGAAACTTTTTAAAGGATGCCTGAGGTACCCCACAGGTAATAATATGCATACTAGCCAAAAGTGGCAAAAAACCAATCAACTATAGGCTTATAATTTTTCTATGTAGTCTCTCACTCAAAATACACTTCTAAAAATGTGGCGGAGGGGGGGGGAGAATGAAAACCAATAATAAAAAAGTGAGAAATCAGCTATTAGATATTTCCTAAAATTTTATGCGCTCGAAAACGAAAGGAAACCCCCTCAAAAAGTTATTTTTTAAAATTTTTGACCCCACCCACCATCTCAAAAAATTTGAAAAAAAATACCACAGATAGTATGAATAAAGGTCAACATTTCAGTGAAAAAATCTGGTCTGCAGCGCTCCTAGTTTCGAAGCAATAGCAGTTTGAAATGTTCTTTTGGGCTTTTTGGCTAGAAAACAGTACAAAAAAAATTCAAAAAAATTCCACGGATTGGCCTCCAGTGCCTCAGTACATTATGGAGATGTCAACATTTTTAGTCTACATGCTGAAGAATAGGAATTCTTCGCGTGAAATACACTTTTTTTTCTCATAGGGGGGAGGTGGGGAGAAGTTTTCTCAGCTCTAAAATTCATTTTTGGTCCCTACAAAATATTCTATGAATATTTTAAAAACCCTTTCGATTCCCAGTCGATATCTTACAAAAAAAAATATCAAATTTTAACACGAGATCTCATATCGTGAAACGCGTCACAATTCTATTTTTCCAGGGCTCATATTATTTACAGGAAAATCCGACTAAAAATTCCGCCATCATACGTATAGGTACTCTCGAACGACACTATCTTTATTCGAACATACTGCACAATGCGAAGAGGGCGTTACGCCGACGACGCAGGTATAAAAAAATCTCGACACTCGAAGAAAAGCTCTAATTACTGAATTAATTTATCTTGCGACCATTTCTCGCGCCCCTCTTCTCGTGTCCGCTTATAACCATCCTCCATCTAGGATTCTTGTACACAAGAAGGGAGGTAAAATTCGCTTCGTATTATTCTGCGTGTACTGTATACCAAACAGCAAGTACTTACAGCTACACTCTAGGTACCTATACTTAGCACAGTGCACTTCTAATAATCATTAGCGATATGGAAGATGAATAAAAACCAACACCACACTCGTACTCTCGCTTCAAAAAAAGAGAAAAAGTCAATAAAGTTACGAGTAGGTAGGTAGGTGTACCTAATACTGGAGTACCTAGTCTACGTTATAAGGGGCACCCCAACTCGAAACGCATGAATCGTAGTAGATACGTACGTGCAACATTACGTACGTACGCGTCGTACTACAAAATGCGAAAATGGCCCGTTTGTGCTGTAGACAGACCAAGTATGGTGGAACAGGGTGAAAAAGCCGACGAAAATGCAGCAATGCGCCTTTTTTGCATCCCTTTTAAAATTATCGACGTGAGACGTAGTTCGCCACCGTTGCGTTGTCTGCCTCTACGTTCAGCCCTCTGCCTCTGCCCATGCCCCATCTAGGTACGCTCTGAGGGCTTCGCTCGGTCCCCGGCGTACACAGACAGTATAGGGTACCCTTTTTACTACCTATAGTATCGTGCACAGAGTATACAGTCAGATTCCACTTAACGTGCTTCGAATACAAAGCTACGCATGCTTCTTTCCACATAATAATGCTACGTCTACTACTCACTCTACGTAATACACGAATCCATAACCCCCGGCGGCTGCGGCGTTTATCGCTAAGCCATCTTTGTCGATCCATTATTCCATACAATATGCTATGTAGATATTTGTACAAGTAGGAAGAAGATACGTTCCCAAAAACTGTTATCATATTTTGCAATACTACATTTTCCAACTTGGGTATATTTTACTGCACAGCAACAAGTATCTTTTCCGAATAAGACTGGTCGAACAGGGTGCATGTCTGTCTGGCTTAGACTACTATTATAGCGAAGGGATGAATATCGACAGTGCGATACTCGCTGCGCTCGTAATCCCTTCTATCAAAAGCTAGCTCCGGCTGATTTGGTTCATTGGTTGGCTGATTGAAGTGAGTAGATGTTTGTCTGGAATTTTCATAAAATGTGTACTCGGTAGTCTTCACTTATCGTGTTTGGAGGGGCGTGGAGGGGAGGGTCAAGTGGAGAGCTTTCTGAAAATTTGGTTGAAAAATGGTAGTGAAAAAGTAGGGATTTTTTCAACAAAAAAAAACCGTTACGATAACATGTAAAGTTCAAGATGAAATTGTGAGCCAAAAAAAAAATGAATTTGAGCAATTTGACCTTAATGGACGTATCGAGAAAAATAGCCGAAATTTTTTTGATTTTTGGGGGGTTTTTTGAAATTGACAATGGCCAAAAAGTTGGGATCACTGCATCCAAAAATTTTTCACCTGTTTCAAAAATGATATTTTTCGATGTTTTGGTACAATTAATGCAAAATATTTGAGGAGAAAATATTTTCAAAACACGAATTTACTCTAAAATATGCGATTTGCAAATTTTCAACTGCTCTGTAGAACCCTAAAAGTGGTCTTGAATTACCCTAAATCGATGCAAAATATTAGTAGGTATAGGTACTGTCTGTTGGAACGGGTCCATTCTTTCCAAAACAGATCGAGTAGGGACCAGAGCGAAAAAAACGACGATTTTTTCAAAAAATGTCCCTCCTTTGGTGACTCGTATCTCCCTTCTACGAATATTTCCAGAGCTCAAATTTTTTCTGTGTTGCTAAACTCAAAATGGAGGTCTCTACTGAATTTGGTCGGGATTCGTGGACTTTTTCTTCTCGATATCTACTCTAGTGCGCAACTGTTGATGAGAAAATTAATACGGAAATGTGAGTGGAGGGGGGGTGGAGAACCAATAAAGCAGTCAGAAATCAGCTATTGGATATTTCCTAAATTTTATGCGCTCGAAAACAAATTTTAAAAAATCCTCAAAAAGTTTGTTTTTTGGATTTTTGACCCCGACGATCCACCACTTTAAAAAATTTGAAAAGAATACCAAAAATGTTATGGCGCAAGGTGGAAATTATGGCGAAAAAATCTAGCTTGCGTTCTTTTTACCATTCCACCTTCGAAAAATCATTGCAGCTTTTTTTATCAGCACAATCTTTATCAGCATTGTAAACGATTGGAATCATAATTCGATCCAAGTGGATCAAAAAATCGTGATTCAAACAGGTAAACTTTAAAATTTCAGTTTTCTTCTGAAGCTTTGAAAAAAAAATCAGGAAGTATTGATTTTCAATTCTCAATTGCTTGTTATATTAACAAGATGAATTCACGTCAAATCCTTCATTAAAAATTCGACGAATTAAATAGTTTATGAGAATAACCTGAACAAACTGTTTGTTGAGTACCCCTGACAGAAAGTATACGAGACTGCTCGCAAATGCAGTTCTAGAAATAAAAGCTTCGCAAAGTGTACTTGTGCCGTCGTAATTCCATCGTTTATTTATTATTCTTTTGCTTTACTTAAGGGAAAGGTACAAAAATTGTATTATTTTTCCTGCATTTTTTATCTATCTGTGGAATCTTGGGGTGGCATGAAACGAACTATGTTGTAGTAATAGGTACTTTCAACTGGTGAATTGTGTTTATAGTTATAGGTATCACAAATTTTGTTATTTGCGTAACTTAACTATACGTTGTTCGCTTTTTGTATTTTTCAAATTGTAAAAAAGATATCTGTATATTTTTTTTAAGTATCAGATTGCATATTAATAAAATTTGTACTAGAAAGAGATGATTGGGTATTTTTGTTTCGTTAATCCCATATTTTTTGTTTTTTTTTTTCTTGCAGAAAAATGTAATCGAATGTCGTTTCCGTGTCGATCAAACGATGAGAATGAGTAGTCGTTGCTGGAAAATTGTCTGAATTCTGAAGTAAGTACCATAACTATACATTCATTTCAATATTTGGTCGATTTTTTTTTACTTTCCGATCAGCGCGCAGCGATGTAAGGGAAGTATTGTAATCGACCGGTTTTTCGATTTCGAGTTTTTTACGGAATTACACGTTTCAAGGTCTAAGAAGACTTTTGAGACTATTTTGAGCGTGATGTTCGGTGTGTGTGTGTGTGTGTGTGCACAAAAGTTTGTGAACACGATTGCAGACGCCCTAAATGAGATATTACGTTGAAACTTGCACCTGATAACAGGTCCCATTGAAGGATGTCATAATAAGCTTTTCAGCTTCGCATCTAAATTGGAAAAAAAATTACGAGCATTTTGATGCGAAAACTCGTGGAGTTCCCTATTCAATAGTACGTCAATGACGTCACAGAAACCAGTTGTTATCCTTAGCGCAGTGAACGCGAAGGCGCTCCAGATGTTAAGAACGGCTAGGTTTTTGTGCCAAGTGCTTCCCAACATTCGGAAAGTTTTGTGATGCTTGCATCGCGGTTTATTTTTTTTTGTAACAATCGTCTGTTCAATTCACAAAATTTATTATCTTAATTTGCTTTTTTGATAAAGACAAAACCGCCCCTTTCTGTATTTTTCAAAACTGTCAAGGTCCCGTCTGTATTCGCCAATATATCTTAGCACGAATAATTTTTATGACTGGAAGATCTAAATGTTGGAAAGGATTAGATTAGACTTTCAAATTCGCTGTAATTCGAACTTGACCCAAATATTTTGAACAAACTTACGTACCTACATTTAAATCGACTACACGTAGGTATTGACTTACTCTGGAAATTCGGTTTACCTGCTCTGTATCGAAGGAGTCATTAGATTATAACGTTGCTCATTCGACTGCTGATTCCGAAACCCACGAACCTATTTACATTTGTGTAATTTAGGTTACTTTGTGTCGCCAGATGGAAAACGACACCGACAACGAATTGCAATCGAAACCCTCATCGCCGGTTTATTCCATTTGGTTTTTCTCTCAGAGTCAGAAGGTATATAATTGTATCAGCTCTATAGGAGTGTATTTTTCTTTTCGTATATTTTTCGGAAAAAAGGACGCTTTCATCAACTTGGATAAATTTCGCTTCGATCTTTTGTTTTTCTTTTTATTGAAATCGTAACGGAAATTTTTCATTCGTTTATTTCCACTCGAAACAGACTCACGTTTAATAAAGTAACTGTTTTTATTTTTTCCTGCTCTTCGTATCGTTTTTACCAATCTTTTATATTATGGCGATGTTTTGTTTCAATTTGTTGCTTCGTCGAGAAGTCGCAGTCGGTGTCATTTTGTTATGCTTTTTACTTGACAAGGGGACCTTTTGAACTGACATTCTTCGATTTGAGAAAGAAACCGAACTAGATCGATACAGTATGTTGTAAAACTCCAGTAACCGAAAGAGCATAGGTGAGTAAGATGGGCGAATCGGCCCCCGGCACATCCAGCGATGAAATTTTGGTGGTAGGTAGGTACCATCAAGATACTTTAATCCGCCAAGTTACAGACCTGTATCTTGAGTGGCTCTTGAGTAATGGGCTAATTACTCAGAACGGCCTCAGACCTTTTTCTCCAGATTGGCTCGACCGATTTTTTTCAAACCTGGACCAATGCGTAGCTTTACACGAGGGGCTTCCATGAAAAAGTTTTGAGCCCCCCCCACAATGTTTCCCTTCTCAAATATTCGACTCAAAATTTGAGTGCCTTCCTTACCTATGAAGTACACTCGGCACACTTTTTAAATTCACGTTTTTGGATACCTTATTGACTCAAGAGTAACATATATTTTTTCCAAAATTGTATCTCATTGGGCACATGGTCAAAAACGAGGGGAGAACCAGTCATATTGAGCAAAAAAAGGCCAAAAAGAACAATAATCGTGAACTCGACTGAGATGAGGCTTGAATATAATTATTCAACAGATACTCATTTTTTCGAGTCACGAAAATAAATCATTACCAATGAGCGATAAATATATTGGGCCCTCAATTCAGCTGCTGTGAACCTCTCCCCCCCCCTCTTTTTGGGGGTCAGAACGATCAAAGCAATATGGGTGTCATTTCCATATGAATCGAACCTGCTGAGCACGAATATAATGTCAATTCTTCGATTAGACGACTCCAAGCCAAATGAGCCTCGTATGGGGCACTGTAACCCCTCCCCTCTTCCTATTTTTTGGCGTCGTTTTCAGACAAATCAAACCTGGTGGACACGAATATGTTGTCTAATCTTTCAATTGTGGAATGCCGTTAAATTCCCATTCTGCGAATTCATACGTAGTTCGGAATGCAAAATTATACAATAATTCTTAAAAAAATAGATGAAAAAAAATTTGTAATAAAGTTGAAGTGAAAACCATCATTTTTAATTGTTGAGACCGAGGAGGAGGGGGAATGACGCCCACATTGCCTGAAAGTTGTGGTCTCCACAAAATTAGAGGAGAGAAAGGGTTTTATAGTGTCCAATCAAGGCTCATTTGACTTGGGGCCCTCTAGTCGAAGAATTGACATCATATTCGTGCTCAGCAGGTTCGAATAATATGGAAATGACACCCATATTGCCTTGATCGATCTGACACACCCCCCCCCGCCCATAGGGGAAGGGATACAGCAGCGCAATTGATGGGGCAATCGATTTATTGCATCTTAGTAATGATCTTTTTTTGGCGACTCGAGAAAATGAGTTTGCAGGTACCTGTTGAGTAATTAATATTGCCTAAAAAGATCTGGTCCCCAAAAAATAGGAAGAGGGGAGGGGTTACAGTGCCCCATCCGAGGCTCATTTGGCTTGGGGTCGTCTAATCGAAGAATTAACATCATATTCGCGCTCAGCAGGTTCGATTCATATGGAAATGACACCCATACTGAAGTTTATTTTTGAAGTTTTAAAAATTTGACAAAAAAATTTTTTTCTGATGACTTTTTCAATTTTTTTTTTTTTGAAATTTGAATATTTTTTTGCAGAACGAACAGAATGTGAATAATTTTTCCGATTCAACTTCCACACATCAACAACCACAAGTTTCAAATTATTCTGGAGCCTCCAGTGATTTTTCAATTTTCTCCAGAAATGAATTGCCCTGGAGGGGGACATCACTTGAATAGTTCGAAAAGATGGCTGGTTCATTTTTGGCCTCTTTCAGAGTGATTTGAAGTTTCTGGAGGATATTGAAAAATCGCTGGAGGCTCCAGAATGGTATAAAACTGGCAGTTGTTGATGTGTAAGAGTTGATATGGCCCTTAAAATAGCTTTTTTGAATTTTTAAAAATATTCCCAAATTCGCTGAAAATCCAAAAATGAAGTTTGGAATCTGAAATTTCGGTAGTGGATGGGGGGGGGGGTTAGGACTTGCTTTTTCGATCTAGCTTGATTTTGTTCAAATTGGAAAGTACTAGTTTGAAAGATTCCCTATAGTGAGGAGAATTTCTCTTTTAGATATTTTTAGTGAAGGTTATTTCTTTTCTTTCTGCCCTCCCCCGCTCTTCCAGAGCCCTTGCGAATTATTTATTTTTGAAGTGGATTTTCATTGACTGGTATCCCTGATTTGGGATAGGAATATACTTTCGTCATCTCCCCAGCAATAGCAGATCAAGCTGTTGATTGATTTCAGTGTTTTCTTACCATACAATTTACCTTCTACATTATTGATAAAAATAGTTTGACTTAAAACCTGGGTACCAAAAAAAAAAAAAAAAATTTAAGTAGAGAGAAAGAATAAGCAGTGGTTAGAAAAGTAATAGAGCAGTAAACGATAGAAAATGAATCTGTGCTGTGCAAAACGACGCGAACATTCCGGGGGTAAAAATTTTATCAGAAAATGTAAAGTTATTATTCAAAAACTTTCATATAGCCCAAGTATAATGTGATAGGTCTGTAACTGTGCATATATACTATAATATAATGTATAAAATGTACGAGTTTTAGCATCATTTATTTTTGGTAGGTATTTGAATTTGACAAATATTGTTGACAAGTTTAACTCGTACGAAGGGCCAAGAAGTGTGGGGTGGTTGGTTAAAAAAGGAGTGAGCAGGGAGGGGTCTCGTGTGTGGCAGACTGGGTACCCTACCTAACGTAGTACGTATACGAAATGAAAGGGGTATTCCGTTCTATAACATTATACCACATATAGTAGGTATGTTTTCATATAGCGCCAAAAGATTATAAGATTTGAAAGTTTTCCTCGACCTCGATAAATACTGATTCCTGCTTTAAAACACGTGATGATGAACCTTTCACGGATGATTTGGTAAATTCACCACATACCGGAGCACCAGGGCGATGAATTCGAATACGTGTTGTGGGTTTTCGAACTTTTAAGTACTATCTTCCAGTTTACCTATACGTTGTGTTTTAGTCTTTATATTGTGCGATATTTTTATACTTACGTATACCTATTAAAAAGGCAGAAAAAAATGAACGGAAAGTAAGGTATTTTTTTTTCTAAATTTGAAAAGTTATACCTTCATCATTTAGGTATATTTTTTTCCGCATAGTTAATTTGAGTGGAATTATTCGTAGGTATAGTATAGCAATTGTACACACGTACATTTATATAGTGATATAAATGGGGGAAAATACCGGTAATGCGATAATGGTGCTTTTTTCACTGTGTGACAGTGATTTAACGAGTGAGTATACGACCAGGTTTTAATTCAGCGAAAGTTTTTAATTAAAAATAAAACCATCTTTGCGCTTTTTGCACCTGAATGATGGTTTATGGTTGATTTAGCTCGGTATTATATGTAGTACGTTTTTCATCGCGGCTAAAAGTACTCGACTCGTTACCGCCGAGCGAGTAAAAAGCAGTGCCACGGTATTGTTTAAGAGTATGAATACGGTCGTCGTCGTCGTCGTTGTGTCTGTTTAAACGCGCAGTTGGTTAGCGTTATTTTTTCGCCTGAGTAATGAAGTTTTTCATTTTTTTGCTTTTACCTACTTTGTTTTTAAGGCGAGATTTCCATTAGATCGATTAAGAGTACTTATAGCTTACCTTAATACGTATTATTGGTGGTATTTTTCGAGTGTGTTTGAGGAGTTTTATGGAGGGGAGGGGAGGGAAGGGAAGGGGAGGGAGTAAGTCTGTAGAATTGAGTTACACATCGAGGTGTGGTATTGAATTGAAAAGTATGATTAGGGGAGCTCTCAACTTTTTAAAGCTGGATGGGACGAAAGAAGATATTAAAAAGCCTCTTTTCGCCAATTTCTAAACGATGAAGTGAGTTTTATGATTTTTGGCGAATTTTTGAAGTTTTTAGGTCTAAGTATCAAAATTTGGTACACAAAAAAGTTGAGTTGATGCACCTACTCGTCAGAAAAATCAATTTCTGTTGTTGAAATTCAAACTGCGGTGTGAGTAAAAATTTGGTTTCAGACACGACTTTTATAAACAAGAAATGCTGGGAGAATGGCTCATTGTGGGTCCAAAAGGCTTGTATGAAAAAAAAAAAAAAAAAAAATATGAGTGAAAATTTGAAATTGAAATTTCTAAAAGCCCAGCAAACCGTGAATCACTCAAGTTTTTGATTTTTTTGAATTTTTTTGGCTCAATGTGTGGATTAAGTATACAGATTTTGTATGTAAAGTTGAGTTCAAATTCGAAATCAAAGACTTCGAAATTTTTTGGTTCATTGTGGTACTCGGAAGGCTCATGTATCAGAAAAGTAGGTAAGCAGAAATTTGAAATCAACGTCTCTTAAAATCTAGCAAACCATAGGTCACCCAATTTTTTCATTTTTCTCCCCAAATCTTGGGGCTTATTGTGGGGTTTTTTCAAGGCTTTTATCGAAAAAGTAAGCACAAATTCGAACCCACCGTTTGTAAACACCAAGCAAACCATACGAGTAGGTCACTCAATTTTTTGATTTTTTTGATTTTTTTTTTGGCTCATTGTGTGACTTACAGGCTTTGTACGAAAAAGGTGCTGAGCTTAATTTCGAAGTCAGCAGGGACTTCAAAAACTTACCATTCCTCGGATCACTCAATTTTATATATTTTTTTCGACATTTTTTGGTTCATTGTGGTACTTTTTGAGAGCTTTGTAGTTATAATATAATACGAGTACGTACCTATATCAAAAAAGTAAGCAGAATTTGGAAGTTGGCGTCTCTTAGAACGTAGCTAACCATGGCTTCAGCTAATTTTTTGATTTTTTTTCTTGAAATTTTGAGCCTCATTGTGGATCTTGCAGGTTTTTTATCAAAAAAGTGAGTACAAATTCGAACTTATCGCTTGTAAAAACCAAGCAAAGCATGGGTCACTCGATTTTTTCGATTTTTTTTTTTTTTTAGGGAGGCTACCTACTTGTTGACCTATTGGGTTCGTATTAAAAATTAAGCTAACCTGAAATTCGAAATTAGAGCTTTGAAAATGCGACATTTTGATATTGGGGGGCTTATTGTGGGTCTATAAGAAGAAGCATCAAGAGACTACGTATTGTTTTAAGATCTCACCTTTAGTAATTATTTTAAACTCTGAAAAAAGTGCAGAGTTCTTTTCCTGAATTTTAAAAAGGTTGTTTCGATGCAAATTCCTTGCGTTTCACAAAAAGCCTCCAAATCCCCCCCCCCCAATCTTAATAAGCCATGGTTCCCTGGGTTTTTAGAGATGCTGATTTCAAATTTTGACTCATTTTTTTGGTACAAGCGTCGTGAGTCTCGCGATGAGCTCTATATTTTTTCAAAATCGCAAAAAATTGAGTGAGGTATGGTTTTTCTAGGGTTTTGAAGGTTTTGATTCCATAATTTAGATTCAGGTATATGGTTTTTTGATAACAGTTGCGTAAGTCCCTCAATAAGCTCTTTTTGAAAAAAATTGCGAAAATTGAATCACCTTGCTGATTTTGAATTTTGATATATGTACTTTGACCTCTGTCCTGCTTGATTTTCAAAGTGGCTGATTTGATCATTTCGAATTTTTGAATTATTTTGCTATTAGTATTTTTTTTAAATCGCCAGAAATTGTGCAACTTGTGGTTTTGCAGGTTTTCAGAAGGAAAGTCAAAATTTGATATCAGCTCGCTGGGGTCCCAACTTCATACCATTCCAAAAGTTGTGTGACCTATGGATTGGTTTTCTAATGTGCTAATTTCAAATTTTGATTTACTTTTTTGATACCATCCCTTTGAGTCCCACAATAAGCTCTCATATTAAAAAAAAAAAAAATGTAAAAATTGTGTGACCAACTGACCAATGTTGTTGTTGTTTTTTTTTCAGAGGTACTGCTTTCAAATTCTGTTTTTCTTTCTTGGTTTTGACCCACTGAGCCCCTAATCTCCTTAGTTCTTATAACTTATTTCAAAAGTTGCTTGACATATGGTCAACTGGGTTTTCAGAAGTGCTGATTTCGAAATTGATTTGTTTTCTTGGTACCAGCCTCGCAAGCCTCACGTTGAGCTTCCAAACTTGAAAAAAAAATCAAAAAATTGAGTGACCAATGATTTTCTGGGGTTTTAAATAGACTAATTTCAAATTCGTGCTTATAATATTTCGATACTATAGCCTTGTAAGTAAGTCTCACAAATAAACACCCATATTTACCTAAAGGAAAACAAAACTTGAAAATTACGTAATCCTGGTCCATGTTTTTCTGTGCTTTCAGGGGTGATGATTTCTATGTAATTTCAGTTTACTCAATTTTTTTTTTGCATGACTTGAGCCCCCACATCTCCCAAATCCCAAATAAAAAAAATGTGTTTTCAGAGATGCTGATTTCGAATTTTGATTTACTTTTTTTGATACAAGTCACATGAGCCCCCTCAAAAAATTATGTGACCTACTGAGTTGTTTGGCTTTCAGAAGTGCTGGTTTCAAGTATCCTTTTTTCAACCAGACTCCTCCCCACCGCAGCACCAACTGCTTCGTATTTCCAAACAAAATTGTCCGGTGGCTACGGTTTTTGAAAAATTTCGTGGCTAGTCCCTAAATTTAATGAAATGAAAAATTCATGTTCTAAATATTAAAAAACAAAAGTGAAATGTGTACGAATTGAATGATTCTATGTGTACCTATACTATAACGTACGTTAACCGCTGAATACAGTAGCCATTGTTCTTTAAATAAACCTATGACAGCACGTATCTTTTGTTTTATCTGAGGAAATCCTACATACTTTGGATGACTCATTTGTGTTCCTTTGCGTATAACGCCTATTCGCAGTAGGTAGCTAGCTAGCTACCTAGTATACCGAACGATACACGATAAATGGACCGAAAAATTTTCTGCAGCAATTTGTAAATAACGACGTAGGTTGCCCTAATGCCCTCAGTCCAGTCTCTACGTTCACATATTGCAACACTGTAACGTGAAAAGGGATCCCTCCACTCTCGTTACTCGTGCATTGAACTTCATCATCATAACCATCAGCTTTAATAACCGACGATATAATTATGCCATAATGTATCGAAGATGCAATAACTATACAATAACATTATATGGATGCAAATACACTGTAGTGTAGGTAGCTAGGTACCTAGCAAGTATTATATTAACCCAGCCAGAAAAGTAATGGCACGAGAGAAGAATATGAGAGCAAAGGGATAGGGCTACCATTACCACATTAGCGCAAGCAGCCCGTGAGAGTGGATGAATATAGCATGGGTAATATAGGTAGGAGTTGCGCTGGGTACCTTTGTAATGTTAAATAATAAAGGCAATACCTCTTAGGGTGCAATTAACTGCGACTATGTAATTGCACATACGAGAGTATAGATAAGGTCCGTACTTAACTATATACTACGTAGGTACCTCTACCTATATAAGGTAGGTATGAGCGTAGATTTTCGTAAACAATACGCTTAGGTCGCATTAACAGCAGCGAGCCACAAAGGCTCGTAAAAGCTCTACCTGCTCGTAGCACCCCTCCGGCCTTTATGTAACTTATATTGAATGTGACTCGGTGGCACGCCAGCCAATCAGCGTCAAACTTAATATGAATTAATTGTTGACACGTACGTAGGTACGTGTATATATACGAGTACGTAGATTTGTCATTTATGGTAGGATGTGCGAGTCCCAATTAGCCCTGTTCTCTGGAAATGACTTATCTACTTTTAAATTGCACTCATCGATTTAGAATTAAAGCAACAGAAATTCGTACTTGTACCATAACGATTGTGAATTTTATTTGTAATCCAAAATCCACTATTTTAAAACTTTCAACTTTTCTTTTCTTCTTTTACATTATAGCTTTCTGTTTTCATTCTAAAATCATCCAACTATAAGGGAACTATTCGGAAAACAAAAATAAAAGCACACGTCACTCTTAATCACCACCTGCGAATAACGAGAGCCCATTCCAGTAGAGTACAAATGGCAGTGCACTATACGAACGCGTTTTTTGAATTTTAAATTCAATTGGATAAACGTCGTCTGGTTTTTGACTTAATGTGAGCGAGTACGGTACTTGCGAAGCGATAATTGAATACGAGCCAACTTTCGTATAATTAATACATGCTTAAACCGTAGTATACCGTATTATCGTGCTTTTTTTTTGTTTTTTTGTCAATTCAAAACATATTATAGTGATACCTTCTTACGATACGTACGTGTAACCTATCGAGTACCTATTTGAAACACTTTTTTTTTTACGGAAATTGAATTAAAAAATAATGAAACCTTCGTGTTTTTTTCCTACTTTTTGAAGGGGAAAAAAGTAGAAAAAAGCTTCGACACGAGCATAAAAATGTCACGTATTTTTTCGAAGCAGCCTGCACAAATTTATACCTCTCACCTGTGTTGGTGAAAGTATTGTATGTACCGACCTAGCTATACTACAAGTCCCTTACGTGCAGATTTTCAATTTCATAAGAAGTAATACGTAGTCCTAGCCATGAAAATACTATAAAATAGAAAATCGTAAAGGAAAAAAGAACAAAATAAGAAGAGAGAAAAGGTGACGGTTTCGAGCTTGAAATCGAAACAATCCTAATACAATGTAAAGCCTCTTGAGTCGTGAGAATACCCAAACTGTATCTACATGGACGTATTTGACAAGCATACCTTGTGTTCTCCAAATACGAGTAGTAGTAGGTATAGGTATAACTTGACGTGCAGATTTCAAACGATCTTTGAAATGACCTAATTTTTGAAGGAAAAAAAGGGATAATGCCTGTGAAAATATAAGTATGTAGTTTGCGAATTTGAACGGTTTCGATCAATCGCGACAGTGAATGTAGAAAGAGAAAGGAATATTCTGCATATGAAGTGTACAAGGGTGGTTGATATTTTGAAGGTAAGCTTTTTGATGTTTCCATTTTCAACTTGTCTAAAAAAAAATTCTTGCCTCCAAAAATAGAAAAAAAAAAAGGAATAAATCGATAAAAATTTTGTAAGATTCTCCATTTTTGTGTCCAAATTATTCTACGAGATTTTTGACCTTTTTTGAGCTTTCAGTGCAACTTTTTGAGATTTATTTTTCAGTTTCCAGATCGTGTGTGTTCATCTCGTGGCGGTATCGTCGTCGGCCCTTTAAATGTAAGACAGAAGGAAGAAGGCGTAAAGGTTGAAGATGAGTAAATAACACTTTTCGAAAAAAAAAATCGTCTTTAGTGTCCCTAACAAGACTCGTACTTGGTTACTTTTAAGCTCTGGCTTTTGCTAAAATTGTCAAAGTGCACCTTTCTGTCAAAAATGGAAAAAAATCTCACCTTTTATCGACATTTCCAAAAATAGTCTGGTTTCTTATGCGAGAAATCGTAACTTGTTCTAAAATATACATAGTGATTTTTTTTTTTTTTTTTTATTTATTTATTTAATGAGCCATATACAGCAACTTATTGGCTAGAGGCTCGTATTTATTACCCAAAAGTCTTGATTTTTTTTGCTCGAAAAAATGCCTTAACGTCTCTTTTCTTGAGTAAAATATTGGCCAAAAAAAGGTCTCCCATTTTTCAACAAAGACTGCGAAAAAGTACATACTTACAATTTTTTTGCCAAAAAGTTGTGCTTTTTAAAAAAATTGTCAAGTAGTCTTTCGTTTTGAAAAAAATTATCAAAATTCTCGAGTTTTTGTAAAGAATTCTGAAAAGTTTTACTTTCCTCCAAAAATTGTGCAAAAGTTTTGCTCGTTCGCTAAAAATGCTGGTTTTTTAGCAAAATTAAAAAATCTCGTCTTTTTGCCAAAAATTTCGAAGTAAAAAACCTCACTTTTTGAGAAAAAATTGCAAAAAATTAATTTTCTTTTTCTTTGAGGATTTTCAAAACAAGTTTTTTTTTCCAAAAATTATCTAAAAGCTTTGCTTCCAAAAAGTATCTCTTTTTTGCCGATAGACAATTCTCAAAAGGTCCTGCTTTTTGCAATAATTGTCAAAGTCTTGCTGTTTGCCAAAAATTCTGAAAAATTCTTGTTTTTTAGCGAAATTTATGAAAATAGGTGGTCCTTTTCCGCAAAAAATTCCGGTCTTACTTTTTTTTTGAAAAAATTGTCCAAAAGTCTCGCTTTTTTGCTTGAAACTGCCAGAAAAACTTTCCTTTGTTAGAATTGCCAGCCTCCGTTTTATTTTGCTGAAAGTTGTTTTCAAACTGTCAAAAAGTGTCAATTTTTCGAAAAAAAGTTTCTGGATAGTTCAACTTTTTAAAATTGAAAACCAGTTGTTTTTTTTGCTCGCATTTTGTAACTTTTTTGGTTACTTTTTTGAGCCTTTTCGGCTTCTAAAGGTACTGATTTTTATGGGAATATTGAGTGCCAAGCCCTGCTCTAATAATTTTGTTGTGCGGATTTCCTCCTCCAAAATTGGAAACAGTAAAAAAAATAATGAAAAATTAAAGTTAGAAAAAAACTTTGAATATTTTTCATCTCTGATCAGAATCTTTCCAAGCAAATCATTCTTCTCGAAAACCGCTGTGAATATAAAAATCCGGAATTGATGGCCAGAAATCAAAAAATTTCAAGAAAAAAATTACTGAATTCAATCATTTAGGTATTGATTTATTTTGTAATTTTATGCCTCCATATGGATGGACCAACATTATTTGAAAGCTTAGAAAAGGTTTTTTTTGGGGGAAACGAAGTTATTTACTTGCATACTTACGAAGCCTGGCCCAGAAAATCAAGTGGAAAATTTCGCATTTTTTTCTTTTACTCTTTGATTTTTTTCATTTTCTTGATTTTTTCAAATGTTTGGAGAGGTGTAACATATGCAAGGGTGCCAAAATTGCTTGGGGACTGCAGAAGATTTTCCTGAAAAAAGGATCATTTTATGTAGAAGAATTTTGATTCAAAGAAAAGAGAATTTTTAGTTTTGTTTTCAACCGAGGGGGGGGGCTTCTTGGCGCGACTCATTTTCGAATTTGAGGGCTGAAGTTCTTAGAGAGTTTTTCATGAAATTTGATAATTCTACCGGGTTTCCAGACTAATTTTTGCAATTCATAAAACAGGTTGGGTGGAGTGAATTGCGAAAAAATCGTGATTTTTATCTCCTCTCCAGGGGAATTTTCGAAGTTGAAACACTTCTTGGGTGGCCTTTAACTCAAAATGAGTCTTTTTACTGAATTTAACAGAAATCTAACGACAACTTTTTTCGTAATAAAATGGCCATAATTATTGAGGGGGGGGGGGTCTTTAAAAAAAGATCTCATTCAAAAGGATTTCTGCTCAGAAATGAAACATTTTCAAAAAAACTCGTTCTTACGACTTCAATTTTTCTTATGTTTTTATTTTTTCCAAATCAATTTGGGGACTCCATAAAAAGGGACCCCGGCATCAAATTTGAGGACCGAGGGAGGTTTGAAATTAAAAAATTTTGAAAAACGCATTATGGATGTCAAAATCTAAGTTTTCTGGGACGTTTATTTTAATTCCGATGACTGTATATTGTCTTCAAAACCAAAAACCAAGCTTTTCAGAGAGCTGTTGGAATCCAAAATTTTGAAAAAATGCTGTATTGGTTTCAGTATTTAAACGGGGGGGGGGGGGATTTTCGATTTTGGGGATCATAGAAGGGTTTTTAAAATACTGCAGAAATCCGTACTCGCCCTGGAAGCTTCAGAAATGTGGCAAATGGTGAAAATGAAATTAGAAAAATCGACTTCAGGAGTTCAGGTTGGCATCAGTCATTAGGTGTCTATAGAAAAAATTGACGATTTTGATTATTGCCGAAATTGCTTAATAATTGCTTTGAATTTTTCTAAAAGTTGACTGCAACTGGAAATTTGCTTTTGGATTCTTATAATCACAATATTACGAGTATGTTTTTTCAAGGGTCACTGTCTTAAGATCTCATTCAAATCGAAATCGACCAATTTTTACGATTTCCTCGTCAGTAAAACGTACCTACATAACTTTCGCAGTTCGAATCTAATCGTACAAGTAGCCAGCGAATTAAGTACAGTAGATAGGTATACTGACATAGCAGCGTTGGTTGGTCGGTGGCGCGGCAGGGGGAGAGGGGGGAATTAAAATAGATATATCTAAACGAATAAAATGGTAAAGTACTATTTCCGAACTGACTTTTTGGCTGGTAGCATAGGTATTGTTCTTTGTTTGCATATTTGTTGTCCTAGTCGTGTCACATGTGCACAGACGTATCAATTTAATTGTCTGAAAATAAACCACGCCACGCCACGCCACGCCGCATCGGTGGTTCACATTCACAATGTGTTATAGTATAAGAAGACATGGTCACCCCGAACGCGTTTCCTGCGCCAGGCGCCCTGTTATCTTGGTCGAATTAAATCTATATCTCGCTACGAGCATTTCGAACGTATCGACCGCATCGTAATGTACGTTCGTGAATTCCTAACGTGTAATTTCAATTATCGTCGGAGCGCGAAATTTTGGATACTTGACAAGCTGCAATGAACTGCTGTCGGTAGAAATATGCGCTTGTGTCTGAGTTTTTTTTCCCCATCTTCTCTATTTATCGTGTAAGGTCCTTTCGCTCATCTTCTTGCTCGCCTCAGTCCTCTGCATGGAAATTGGAATGTCTCTTTGGGGCAAAAAGTCGACCGTGAGACGAGCTGAATTTTTTACACGTACAAATAGGTACAATCGTATATGCAGATGTACATCTACCTACCTGCTTTTCTATACAGTCGCATTTCTCTATATGTATCGGGTAGGGCTTTTCGCAGGCGGTATTTTATACCATTTTATAAGTAGAATTTACTGATATCTGCGGTCGTCGCGTGCTTAAAAGTAGAAGATACGATACACAAATGACCGAAATGGAACCTGAGCTGTGTGCGTTGTGAGATATGTTACGAGTATAGCGCCGAAAGCCGAAGCCGAAACGAAAACTAAAATTATTCATACGTCCCCGAGGCCGCGACACACCTTCGGCGTTCGCGAACCAATGCGGTTTATCTAAATTTTATCAAAATTTCACAGCGACCAAGTTTTATTCCCTAAACGTATTATTTTTTGCTAACACACGTCGTCGTGTCGCGTTGTCGTCGAGCACCTTAAGCTCGGTAATAAAATTCCTTTCTTCAATTTACGAGTGTGCGTTTGCTTTGCTATACCATCCCTGTCTGTATAGCTTAAGTGGAAAATTTTAACGCGCTACCCTTAAAGCTATACGTCGTCTCGAGAAAACTCAGAGAGAGAGAGAGACCGAGTTAGGCAGCGAAACAAAACTTAACTTGGATATCGCTGGTTGCTGCGTTGTCATTTCTCTCAGGAGGTTGTTTAAACTTAATATTTTATACGTAATAATTTACTCATCTCGACTGTAGTTAAGTTAGGTGGGCAAGTAGTAGGCGGGTATTTGCGGGTACAAATGAGTTGTTCATTACTGTACTGTTTAGCGGGTATTTACTATCTAAGTTGTTTCCACTTTATCAAGAGGAATACGAATACCTGTGTGAATGTTTCATCCCTGTGCATACTTCCTTATGCAGTCAAAGTTTTACTTGAAGTGAAATACCTTCAGATTAGAGTAGTTTTCGCGAATTTAATAATTGACTTCATTATACGTACGTAATGTTGCTTTTGCACTTCATAAGGGACATGTACCTAATTTAGTGTTTTATACAGTTTGTGACTGGTGTGTATTGATTAAACGTAGTCGAATTAACGACTTTTTTTCTCCGAATGCTTCTGATGAGGGAATATCTTGGTTAATTGAGATCGATTTCGCTCAATTTTTTGCCAGTGTTTAGAAGGAGGAATAGACTCGAGTGCTCGTCAAAAATTCCAAACCATTTATTCATTTGAGATAAAGGGTGCATGATGACGTGTTTGAAAAATTTGATCCATTTTGCAATTCGATGCCCTGAAATTGACAGGAATCAGCCGATCTTATCGTATTTCGCGATTTTTTGATCTTTTTTTTCATTTATTTGGGCTTGGCAGGGGATTGAGGGACCATATCTGAAAATTAAATGGAGGTTCGAACCGTCGAAAACTTATTTAATGGCTCACCACACGCTATTTGAAATTCCAAACTGGTTTGAGGCATTGTTGGGAGGGGTGAAAAGTGTCGTCGGTTTGAAAAATAAGTAAATATTCGAACTCTCAGCATCGGAAGATTTGAACTATGGAGCTCTCCGATTGAACGAAAACTTAAGTTGGATTATAAAGCTTGTCCTGAAACCTCTGTAACCAAAACTTCAGGGGCTGAAGTTCATTTTTGGATTTTTAGCGAATTTTTGAAAATTTATAGAATAAAAAAAAACTGAAACTTTTGCGCGAAATTGAATTTTTTCGGGGTGAAATGAACCAATGTGAATAATTCCTCCTCCAATTCAATTTTCACACGTCAACTTCGTGATTTTGGACCTCTATAGAGCCTTCAAAGATTTTTTGAATTTTCTCCAGAAACTTTAAATCGCTCTGGAGCGGTAAAAAAAAATGAACTTTTGTTCCTATAACTTGCTTATTGTGTAGCATCTCAGTCATTTTAAGTGGTTACTGCGAAATAGTCACTTAAGGATAAATTGCACCCCCCCCCCCCGTTGATCCTCCGGGACATCTTTTTTCTTAAAGGGGGAATCCTAAGGAACATTTCTAGCCCTTGTAATACTCAAAAAAAAGTGGCCCTACTTACAAAATGGCGTCCATTTCGATCGACAGGTCAGCCAAAATCGCAGATTTTGCGTTTCAACATATGGACTTGCACAAAATAAAGTGTACAAAAGGAGATCGAAAAATAGAGCAAAAATTTATCATCTGTCAAAATTTCAAGTGCTAAAGTGCGTTTTCCGATTTTTGGCGAATTTTTGAAAATCAAATTTAGGCCAAAAATGAGGAAAAAAATCAAAATTTTACCAAATTGACCAAGAAAGCTGAAATTTGGGATACACCCTATTTTCGACATGCCAAATCGATTGGGAACTGTTTCAAACCGTTTTGAGCAGTTCTGGAGCCTCCAGCAGATTTTTGAAACTCGAAATTGCCACAAAATTTCACCAAAATGGAGTTGGAAAGCTGAAATTTATTCTGCAAACTAGTTTCAATACGCTACGAAGTCAACTGCAGGGGGATTTCAAGTCGTTTTGGAGCCTCCATCAGATTTTTGAAACTCGAAATTCCCACAAAATTTCACCAAAATGGAGTTGGAAAGTCATAATTCATTCTGAAAACTAATTTTAATACGCTACGAAGTCGTCTACTGGTGGATTTCAAGTCGTTTTGGAGCCTCCAGCCACTTTTTGATAGGTCGTATGGTGTTTCTTGGAAAATTGAAATTTCCAAAAAAGTAGCTGGAAGCTTCAAAACCATTTAAAACCATTTGAAACCACCATGTAGTGGACTTCATATCGTATTGAAATTAGTTTGCGAAGTACGTAAATTTCAGCTTGCCAACTCCATTTTGGTAAAATGTTGCGGGAATTTCAAGTTTCAAAATTCTACTGGAGGCTCCAGTAATTTTCAAAAAGTTGCTGGAGGCTCCAAAACGACTTGAAATCCTTGCAAAAGTTGACAAAAAATCTCTCTTTTTAGCGAAATTTATAAAAGAAAATTCACTTTTTTCTCAAAATTTGGCTATCTAAAAGTTTTGCTTTTTTGCACAGAAATGACCAAAACGTCCAATTTTTTGTTTGAAAATTGTTAGGGCAACTTTTTTGACAAAAATTGTGAAAAATATCACTTTTTAACCAATAATAATTGCCAAACAGTCTGACTTTTTGCTAAAATTGTCAGTCTTTCTTTTCTAACGAAAATTCTCGTTTTTTAGCAAAATTGCTACCAAGTTTCGCTTTTATAACCTAAAATTACTCAACAGTATCACTTGTTGCCAACATGTGCATAATTCCAATGAAGTGCTGCTCTTATAAAAATGGTCAAAATCTTGCATTTTGCCAATTTATCGTTGAAAATTCCTGCATGCCGAAATGCCAAGATGTTCTATAAGTCTCGTCTTGCCTAAATTACCAAAAAGTCTCGGTTTTTGCCAAAAACCAATTTTTTTGCAAGAACTTACAAAAAATCTCTTTTCTTTATAAAAATTGTCTTAACAATGTACTGTTTTTTCTGCCAAAAATTGTGATAATTCTCACTTCGTTGTCCAAAATTGCCGAGAAATCTCGCCTTTTTTGATCAAGTTGAATTTTTTTGGCAATAATTACCGAAAAGTTCTGCTCTTTGCTAGAGTTGTACAAGTTTCTATCGAGTTCCGTTCGTTTTTTGATTTTATGTACTTTAGAAATGAAAAAAAGTTCTGGTTTTTTCGGCATTTTTATTTCTGCATTGAAATGTTTTGCCTTTGTTTTGTCACTTTTTTTGTTTACTTTTATGGTTACTTTTCCAAGCTACTAGTATTTTAGTTACAAAATTTTTTTTTGAAAAAAAAAATGAGTACCTACGAGCAATGAACTTGAAGAAAATCTATTTTATGGGAGTACGAGTACAAATATTTTCTTCATCAGTGAAAAAATCACCGTTGGTTTTGAAAATTTGAAAATTTCTGAAACTTTTATTATTTTTATGAAAATGTTAAAAATGAATGTAAAGTTTTCTCTCCAAGGGATGTTTTGAATTATGGGCACGTATGTTTTTTGCTCAAGTCCATCTCAATGGTTAGAATTCCAATTAAAAAGAGAAGTTTGACAAAACGTCAGAGAGTCATTTTCAAATTTGACATAATTTCAACACTTCAATAGGTATTTTCGAGTTTTTAAAAGTCTAATATAATGTATACTTAATTTCAAAATTTCACTTTTTGAAAAAGTTTTCAAAATTCTGACTGAATGTCGAGAATTTATCGAAATTTTTTTTCAAAGTCTATACAAGTTCAGTAGGTATAATAGGAAGGTATCAACATTTCAATAATTTATCATTTTTCAACGTTTTTCAAAATCTGACATTATGTCAGGAATTCATCTAAATTTTTGTTTTTAAAATTCTGAAATGATTTTTTTTTCTCGTTTTCCCGGCGCAAAAACCATATCTACGTTAATATACGTCCATCTCGAAAGATACATTTCACCTTTATTTTTTTTCCCGGTTTCGTCGTCGTGACCTTACACTGTTGAAAAATAGGCCATTGCATCAACAAGAAAACATCTCGGTTGGAATCCCTTAAAAATTGAAAAAATCCACCTTATTTGTCGGAAAAAAAGAAGACAGATACGGCACATGAAAATACTCGTGGAAATTCCTTTACCTTTTTTTCTCCCTTTCTTCGTCCCTATATTACTCACGAGTAGGTAGGCCTAGGCACCCACCTATATTGTTGGTATTTTTGTTTACTTTTTGCGTGAAGCTGCGAGAGTAGGTGCGGGCTGATTTGTGGGATACACCTTATCGTATCTTGGCGTATAATCATCTAACCTTGCTCATATCTGTATCGTCGAGAAAACCATTATTTTGAAAATTTTCAATACAAACTTCAATTACATCAATTTACCATCCATCACTTTTACGAGAAGAAGAAAAAAATTGCGAAAAGTTAGCTCGTTAAAAAGTTTTAGGTACTTCTTTATCGAATATTTTATATAGTTTGTTTTCCTTTGCGGCTCGGCAAAGAGGACCAATACTTATGAAAATAATCCTATATAAAATATTTCCTTTTTTTTCTGGTATTTTTCTCGGTTTTTTTTTCATGATGTAAGGTTTCGTTGGAGAAATTTTTATGATCTTTATAGGCAAGATTTTTTCGGTTGTGACTTATGAGGGTAAGTTGTGAAGATTTTTTTGGTTGTAAATGAAGGGTAGTTGTGAAATTCTCAGAACTGAATAAATTTGCAATGGGATACGTTGCTACAGGGATTTTTATTTGGGTCTCCTTATGAAAATGAGGGAGGGGAGGAGGGGACCAGGAGATGGAATCCGAAGTATGAACCTACGTAAAGGTTCCTTTGCAATCACAATCAGTGATATCTTTCACTGGAAATATGAACTACCTTTGTCATTTTTGTCGGGCATTTCACTCAACTGAAGAGGTTTTTTTTTCAATTTGAATAAATTTTCCGAAATAGTACAATCTACACTAGTACTGACGACCCCTCTATGCCCGGAGGCGAGGCAAGGAGCCGGAATATTATTACTATACAACCCAATTGATACAACGACCAAATAAGAAATAAATAAAAACATAAAAAATGGCATAAAGAAGATAATATAAAACAAAAGAACAAAAAGATTATCAGATATAAAAATTTCCCCATCCCCTCCAAACCCCCTCCCGTCCAACGAGATAACCGTTTAACATAAACTACAAAAGGAGAAAGATTTAAACAATGAACACACAGGTGACTATTTGAGATATAGTGTAGCAAAAAAACAACAAATAAAAAAAACCATAACAAGTACATAGTAAATGAGAAAATGTGAGCACAAAACCACATAACACCTAGACACACACCATGACACCTACCAGGCACCGACCTTCCAGTGAAGTTGATCAGGGGGGCTCAAAAGTACCACCCAGCAACCATAGCCTCAGACACCTCCTAAACCTATGTCTTGGAACATTATGTAAGTTAACTGGTAAGCCCAGCACAAACGCAGCTGATGTATAATGGAATTGATTTTGCGAGTGGTACTTTTTCCAACTTGGAACACTGCAGTCTCTCCCCCTCCAACTTGAAGCTCCGCACCCAAGCTCTAGAGAGTATAACTTGTCAAAGTTCAGAGCACCAAGGGACAAGAACACCAACTGCGATGGACAGTCTTGAGAAACCCCTACAACAGTGCGAGCAGCCCACTTATGTAAAACTTTTATAGGATATGTAAAGTAACTGGCACACCCAGCCCAAATGGCAAGCCCATATCTCAACACTGATTCATAGATTGCAACATAGAATTTTTTAAGGTGACTGAGACCAATAAACTTTGACAGATAAAAAAGAAGATACGAGGTATAGTCACAAAGTAAGTTTCACATTTTTTTTTAAATAGAAGGCGTGAATATTTTTTGACCAAAATTGGGGGGGATGTAGTTCAAACATTCGACCAGATCTGACAAAATTTATTTTGCATTTGGGTGCATTGTTCGTATTTCACAGCGTGATTAGTAAAGTGCTGATAAAAAAATGCCATCCAAAAATTATATTTCAGAAAAAATGAATTTTTCAACCTAACAAAATAAAAATTCATCGGAAAATTGATTGAGAACCACTCAAGACATAACATACTAACATTATTTTGATTCAATCAAAATCCAAATCAAGTAAATTGTTCAGTGATAATCTGCTGAATGTCGGCATTGTCGAGAGTCACTTAGCACCAGAAATTTTGCAACCATCACATGAACAAATTACAGCGCCAAATAACATCTTAACTTGAAATAACATTACTATGATACGTTTTGAGTAATTTTTGATAAATTTTAGTCATAATTATTACAACTACAATTTTTTTTTTTTTGCCAAATACCACATTTGGACGGCATTTTTCTATCAGCACTTTACTAATCATGCTGTGAAATACAAACAACGCACCCAAATGCAAAATAAATTTTGTCAGATCTGGTCGAATGTTTGAACTACATCCCCTCCAATTTTGGTCAAAAAATATCCACGCCTTATATTTAAAAAAAAATGTGAAACTTACTTTATGACTATACCTCATTCAATCTCCGAAGCTTAGCCTGCAAGTATTGGCTCTGTGGGCCCCAGGCCAGTCCATCATCAATAACCAATCCCAGATAACAATACTCTCTGACTCTCTGCAAAGTAGGACACCCACACTCAGCTTCTTCATCCTCACAAGAGTGGACCACAACCTCAAACCGCCAGTCGTACACAAGTTTATAGGTATGTAAAAAAAAATCACCTTAGACTTATCTACATTTAATCTAAGGGCATGCCACTTCATCCACCTGACAATAAGTGCTAAGTCCACTTCAATATCACTCTGCATCTGAAGAGGGAATTTAGAGCAGAGCACCAGAGCAAGATTATCTGCAAATGAATAAAAAGTTCCCCTCACCCTCAGTCTCAGTAGATCGTTAATATACACTAGAAACAGGATTGGACCCAACACACTTCCTTGTGGCACTCCAGCAGTTATCTCAAACCATGGACCCAGCACACCCTGAATTTTTACAGCTTGCTTCCTACCCCTTAAATATGAGCGAAACCATTCAAGCATGAACCCACGGATACCCAAATTCCACAGTTTTTTCAGAAGTATCTCATGACTTACAGAGTCAAACGCCTTTTTTACATCTAAAAATGCAGCCACAACCTTCTTCCCAGCTTCCAAAGCTCCTGCTATTTGAGTAACCAAGTCCACAACGGCCATCTCTGTTGACTTTTTTGCCACAAATCCATACTGCCTGTCAGAGAAGACTCCAAACACTGAGAAATATTTCACTATCTCATCTTTAATCAGACCCTCAAAATGTTTTGCAACACTAGACAGCAGTGAAATTGGTCGATAATTCTGAACATCGGCCTGAGACCCTTTTTTATAAACTGGGATCACTATTGCACTTTTAAGACAGTCTGGAAAAATCCTAGCATAAACTGATGAATTCATCAGCTTTGCCAGAGGTTCAGCAAAGATGTCAATGTTGTCTTTAATTGTGGCAGAGGAAATGCAGTCAACCCCACAAGAGGAGCTAGATGATAACTTCATGGCAAAACTCTCAACCTCAGAACTGGAGATCTCAAAAAAGGCAAAGGAGTAATAATAATAATGAAAAAAAAAACAGGAAAAAGTCAAAATTAGATGATCTAAAAAAACCACTCAGTCACGTGCAATTGTGCATTCGAAGCTGAAAACAAAAATTGTGACGCGCCCAGCGATACCATACCATATGTTGGCAAAAATTTTTTTCGTTTTATTGTGGTTTCTGGTAGTGTTTTTCTTCCTCTTTTCAATGGTGCAAACAGATTTTCAAAATATTAAAATCTGACAAATTTTCAAAATTTCAAAGTTGCGTATTTTTTGAAATTCAAAAACCAAAATTCTGAGAAAAACGTGTTTGAAAGTTTGGGTTATTTTTGTAACATTTTTAAATTTTTTTTTTTTTTTTTTTTTTGATTTTCTTCATCTTTTAATGGTTTTACATCATAATATTTTTTTTTTTTTTTTGACATTTTTTTATGAAAAGCACTTTTGTAAAACCGGTTTTTCACCACTAAAACGACGTGTTTGAGATCGGTGGGTCCACCCATTCCAAAGTATAGGCTTCATAGTACATATATGAATCGACAAAAAATTTTTTTTTGATATTTTCTGACTTTTTCCATGAAAACGCGATTATCTCAAAAAAAAGTTTTCCGACATATGGTATGGTATCGCTGGCCGCGTCACAATTTATAAAACTCGATAAACAACAGATTCGTGGAAAACTGATTTTAAATTAATACCACTTGCAAAATATGAAAAAGCACTAAAAAATTTATCCAACTCGAAAAAAAAAATCACCTCAAACAACCGTGAAATGAGAAAATTCGCCAGCCACACTCGTATTTGCGAGGTAAAAAAATGCATTTACAGCAAACTTGATCAAAAACTATACGCACCGTAATAATTAATACTCGAGTGGTCACAATTCACGTACATATTTGTATTTTTATTGACGAAAATTCAATATACTCGTAAAACAGGAACGCGTATTTTTCACGTAATTTTTAGCTGCCATCGGCATCACTTTGGTTATAGCAATATGATGAAAAAACAATAATAACGCAGCACTACGTCGCTCGATATTTATCACAGGCACAGTAGGCAGCCATTATACAACGTGTAAAATTAAATAATACGAGGAGAATTTCGCAAAGCTCAAAGGCCTCGCGAGTGTATAGTATAGCGACTACTGAAACAGTGTAGTTATAAAAATTCATTAATCTCATTAAACGCGCATAAATTAGATTTTAATATTACTCGTCATCTGCGACTCCGACTCCGACTCGATGCGACGCGACGGTATATAGCTTTTAATTATATAAGTACGTGTAGAGAAAAATATTACGTATGAATTACACACTCGCGAAATATTCGTCGACGAAAGAGGGGAAAATTGCGAGGAAAAAAAAGAGGGTACCTTGTACCGATTCGAATCGCGTTATGAGTTGATTAAATGTGTAAAGGTACTAGAGAACTGTACGGTGTAAATGGGAGGATGGTACGACGAGATGTGTTTAAGTGGACGCAAATTTTGAAAGTATTTTTCACGCTTCTAAGCGGCCATATCTGTGGTAATTATTAGTTACCTTAAAAATGATATTATAATGAACGGCTACTTTGGGAATGGTGCCAATAAGAACGAAATTAATTACTACACACAACATTAGACGAAACGGATTCACTGACTGCATAGAGCTAGTACGCTATTTCCGCTACTTTGATTATTTTAATGGCGATGCTTTTTTCTCTATCTCTTTCTTTTTTCGAAATTCGTAGTCGAAAATTTCCTCCTGTACGATACAGTGTGTTCGATAAGTTCTGATTTGGAGGTTTCATTTTTTTTTTAGAGTATCCAAAATACACTAAAAGTTGAAATTTTGAATGCTGAATTTCATTTTTTGATTTTTGGCGAATTTTTGAAAATGAAATTTGCACCAAAAATGTATCTATGTAAAATAATGAAAATTTTACCAAATCACTCCAGAAAGTTGAAATTTGATGTGTATCCTTTTTTCACCCCCCTCTCCCAATCTATTAGAAACGGTTTCGAACCGTTTTGAACAATTTCGGAGGTTCCATCAGATATGTACTAATTTCAACATGCTGCTTTGATTGGAGGTGATTTCAACTTTCAAAATGTTCTGGAGCCTCCAGAAATTTGTTGAAAATTCCAATTTTTGAAAAAAAATGCTGTAGGACATTTGCGCACAGTTTTATAACAATAGGTCGAGAAATGATTATTGGTTTTTTTCGGAAAGCAGGACATTTGCGCACAATGTTCATTTTATGTCAGGGGTTTCCAAAATGTTGGCGGAAATAATCATCCAAGTACTAATCAAACCATCATCGATATGGTCTTCAACTTTCCCCGGGGATTGGTGGGGGGGGGGGTGGTGCTTGATTTTTCAATGTAACACACAACTGAATCATATAATTTGAAAAACGAATTTGAACGTGAGAATATGAACTTATTTTCTGGGTCCAACACCTCAAAGCCCCTCTGTGCTCCAAAAAAGGCCAAAATTTTGAAAAATCGTGAAAAGTCGTGTGATATATCGAATGGTATGTTTTCGAGGTCACTGAGATCGAATATGAACTTATTTTTTGGGTCCAACCCCTTTATGTCCCTCTGTGCCTCAAAAATGGGTCAAAATTTTGAAAAATCTTGAGAAGTTGAGTGATATATCGAATGATACCTATGTTTTCGAGGTCACTGAGAACGAATATGAACTTATATTTTTTGGGTCCAACCCCTTTATGTCCCTTTGTGCCTCAAAAATAAGCCAAAATTTTGAAAAATCTTGAGAAGTTGAGTGATATATCGAATGATATGTTTTCGAGGTCACTGAGAACGAATATGAACTTATTTTTTGGGTCCAACCACTGCATGTCCCTCTGTGCCTCAAAAATGGGCCAAAATTTTGAAAAATCTTGAGAAGTTGAGTGATACATATATCGAATGGTATGTTTTCGAGGTCACTGAGAACGAATACATATGAACTTATTTTTTGGGTCCAACCCCTTTATGTCCCTCTGTGCCTCAAAAAAGGGGCCAAATTTTGAAAAATCTTGAAAAGTTGAGTTCGTTGAAATCATGAAAACGTGATTCGTCTTTTCGAAGAGTTAAATCTCAGAATTTGACTCAAAAAAGCTCAATTTTGAAAGTTACTGGTAAAATCGAGTGAAAAATTATCGAGCTCTTGCTAGTGTGTTCCAAATGTAAATTTTTCAATTTATTTGAAAAAATATGCATAATCGCTTTTTTTCAGGGGTGCCCAAAGTGAGGAGCTCTAAAAAAAGGGTTCGAAATTACGAATGTATAGGGAGCTTAATCAAACTTTTTCACCTAAGTAATTGAATATATGCCTCAAAATGTTACGTTTGGCGCAAATCGCAGGTTTCCAGCTATCCAGGGGTTCCAAAAAAACCAAATTACAAAAAATTGGAAATTTAGATTTTTGAGTACCAGCGCACAATTCTGTTTGAGCTCAACATTTGGTAGGATGGAGGTCTTTCAGATACCAATAAACTGTGAAAAGCTTTTTAGCGGGGTTCAAAGGGGTCGGTTCAAAATGGAGGTTCAAAAATTTTTCAAAAATTACCCCCCCCCCCAATTTCTGCCACCGAGGGTTGAAGATGGAAAAATTTCCTCGTATAATGTTTGACGGGTTCAAACAGATATTTTAAAAAGTGTTTGAAAATAATGCTCAGTAGTTCCAAAAATTATTTTTCTATTCGCAACTTTGGGGACCCCTGGAGCCCAAAAAATGGTCATTTTGGGTTAACTAACCACGGATTCGTATTTGGGGCATTCATTACAACATTTTAAGAGTGGTTCAGTCGATAACTGTCTGGGGCCAAAAAATGGCCTTATCGATACTCCTCATTTCGGTTTGAAAAAAAATAGGTTCCAAAATTCTAAAAATACATTTTCGCGCTCTAGATTTTGTTTGTGATGAACTGATGATGTATTTTTACATGTTCTCTGATTTTGTCTTTTCCTTTTTATGAATTTGTCTGCTAATTGGGAAGTCTCCCTTTGGTGTTGTTCCAGTAATAATGATTCAAAAAATTTGTTGAATTGCAAAAAATTAATTTAGAAAGTTTAAAATAAGACTTCAAACAAATTTCGTTTTCTCAAGTGGACATATGTGTGTTTTGATTGAATTTTTGATTGAATTTTTCAAAAATGAAAGCTAGAGAAAAACATTTTGGAACCAGCAAAAAGTGTTGAAGTTCTCATCGAAACATTTAATTCGAGTTTGTTAATGCGGAATTTCATTGAGGTTGTTTTTGAGTGATTTTTTGAAAACTGGAAACGTCCAAAAACCTGCATGAGGTTTCAGTATTCCTTTGAAATGCAACCAATTAACTCGAGAAGTCCAGAACAATAATACATAACAAATTTCAGTTTTTTTAGTACTTTTTTTGATCAAATTTCAAAAACTTTTGAACGAAGAAGATAGGTACCACAAAAATTCAATTTAGCAATTTGAAATTTGCCTAACGGTGTACTTTTAGATGCTCTTTGGCCTTTTCCTTGTCCGATTTGAAAAATTTCATCGATTGTGGTATATTTTTGGGAGTTTCAAAAAAAAAAAAAATTAAAAATTGGAGCAGAAGTAGGTAGGTAGGTAGGTAGGTAAGTAAGTAAGTAAGTAAGTAAGCGGATGAGGTTGATCTAAAAATGCTGAATTTCATTTACGCCCTTTTTGGGAGTTGAAAATTTTTTTTTTAAACTAGAAAGCCCAAAAAAAATTTCAGAGTTTCTAAGCGACTCGAAATTGCAACTAATCAATTTTTCGCAAAATGTCAGAAAAAAATGAAATTTATCACCTGACTTTCAGTCTAGAGATGTCCTTTTGAACGCCTTTTTGATTTTTGTTCGTCCAGTGCAAACAATTTTTATTCCTCAAAAAATTGAAATATTCCTAACTCAAAAAATTGGTCAAAAAATGACATTCAAGTCATTTTATTTTTTTGTTTTTGCTAGCTAAGTAGAAAAGAGCCTGTCTCTCCTTCCATTTCCCTCCTCCATCGAGAACTTCGTATAGAGTAAAAATTATCTGACTTTTTAGAATCCACTTTCCCTTATTTCTAACGTCATCATTCAGTTTTTGACCAAACATTTCCTTTCCTATAAAGGAAAATTTATTTTCGATGATCCAGGAATTATTTTCTCACCATCCAGGGTGAGCTCAGTTAGTTGCTCTCTGTAGATGAATCAATTTTTTTTTCTAAGAATAAAAAGAAACGCAAGTTTCGTTATTTTTAAAACACCCTATACTCGAGCCAAGAAACCTTTTCGCACCCTGCGAGGCTGCAAACAAATTAAAAGATGTTGGTGTGGATTTATCAAACACACTGTATCCATCCCTAACTACATAGTTACCTCGGTGTATTTTTACATTATCTAGTGGAATTTGTAAACTACATTATAATGTATACTCGAGTGTAATCGATATTCACACAAATGGAAATATACTCGTACATTTATAGCAGGTAAAAGGTACACTGCTGTGTTATCCCAGTCCTTTGCCTGTGCACTGTATACCTATTCCAAAATGTCTCGTATTAGGACATGGAATCCAAATATACATAAACAAGTATCTTACATTACGACTGTTTGGTCCTTTTGTACCAGTGAACGTGTTTTTCATCGCTGTATAGCTTTTTCGATCATCCCATCCCTTAGAACGTCGACGAGCATTTTTGTACGATAGGCTGGTGGTAATATTTGTTCAAGTTATACAGTAATTAGTTTATGTACTGTTTGATTTGAGTCACAGAATCCTCGTAATACTTTATACTCGAGGCAACATTTCTGTTTATCAAAGAATTCAACTTTTTGCTAACGTTTTTTTTTCTTCTTCTTCGTCGAGATTTTCGATGGTAAATAAACGTCAACTTTAACTTTGATTAGATGCCTACGCGAAAGCAGGCTCTGCGTTATTCGCCGAATTAATCATTTAAATAACTCTACGATAAAGTTTATTTCGTCTTATTAAACTTTATCGCAAATTATGACATTTTTTTTCCTTTCATTTTTAACTCGATCTTTGCGGGAGTTTTTCTTTTCATTCGATTCTGTATGGTTGGAAAATATTTATTTTCATATTTCCCTCGCCTTTTTTTTCTGACCTATTTATAAGCATATCGGCTATGCTGGTTTCTCCTTCTCGTGATTGATTGATCAAATACAAATAAAGCTTTTGTCGACGAAGGAATCTGATTAATTTCTTAAACGCGCCGAAGGTAATGTTGAGAAAAATCTCGACGGTTATTTTTTTAATTAATATTGACGTTCGAGAGTATTTTTTGCTTTTCGCTTGTTTCGAAGAACGTACCTAGTATACCGTAGAATTATTCGACGCAGATTATATGGCTGATTTGATGAAAAAGAAAAGGGTGTTTTGTTCATTTAAACTGAGTAAGATGGTTTGTATTGGAATTAATTATTAATATATTTTTTTCGTGTTTTACTGACTAGTGAGCTGCAGATGCTTAAGATGTTTAGGGATGAAAGACGATGAGAGTGGAAAAAAGGTTTTTTTTTTAACAGATTTTCTTTCTTATGGTAAATATTTTTCGCTCGTTTTTGTTTTGATAGGCATTTCCGGTTTCAGATTTTTAAAATACTCGTATAGGTTGTTGATCTGGAATTTTTTTCGAGATGAATTTTTTATCAGGAGCAACATAAATGAAATCGTGAAGTTGAAATTATTTGCGGAAAAGAAATGATTTATCACGATGTATCCTCGTACATTGAATGAAAATAGGTACATTGTATTTCGTCAATGAATATATTGTATTTATTTTCATTAAATTCGTAAACAAAATAATACGTTAGAAACAATAAATCTTTCTGTTGAATATTCAATATTATTGTATTGAAGGAAATCTCAAACGTTGAAAAGAGCGGCGTCTAAGTTGTGGTAACATTTTGACTAGAGGTATCGTTAATACTTAAAAATGAAGGGAAGGTTGCCTACATCGTAATTGACGTTCTTTATTTTGAGTATGATCTTTCAATAATTGAAATACTTCATTTATAAATTCTGTTGGCGGTTCTTCTTTACCAGTCAGCCAGTAGTACAGATCCCAATCATTCGATGGCTCGTTGATAAGTTTATCGTATTGATCTAATAACTCTACAGTGAACGTGTTCAAATACTTGTTCGCAAATGTGCTCAGTAACAAATCGTTTTCCAACATTCCTCGTTTTCGAGATTGATATAATAGTCTAAAATGAACATGGTTGTGGTTAATACGAGTAGAACAAAAATGACGATAGAATTAAAAATATGAACACAACTGAGCGAGCAGGTATACCTAGCTCTACGTTGATTTTCCGACTCGTTTTTTCTTTTCACTTTTTTCAGGATAAGGCTAGTGCAAAAACCTCTTCTAGTTGTTAAATTCAAGCCGGAGAAGCATTTTTTGAGCATGATGAAGCCGTGATATGTAGTTCTAGAGTGATCAATAGGAATATTAGTAATTTGTCAACACATTTTGGACATAATTTATCATTTAAATTATGATTTGAAATGCAATTTAAATCTTTATACCTACACGGGGGGGGGTCGTTTCATAATTTCAAAAAAGTAAATTTAAATTCGAAATCAGCACCTCAAATAAAAAAAAAGAAATTAAAAAATCATCACGAATTTTCTTTGAAAAAAAATGGAGGATTATTGTAGAGTTTGATGTGACGTATGATTTTTCAACTTTTTTTTCCATACCTAATATAACCATATGGGAGAGGAAAATTCTCAAAAGTACCAAGCTCCTTAAAAAATGTTTAAAATTTTTTTAAATGGTAGGTATCCCCCGAATTTGCCTTACGTTTGAAACTTCAAAAACGATTGAAGAGTGATTCTCAATCTGTTTCCAACCTTCTTCAATGTATGTACAATTCAATTAACTTTATCAACTAATTCAATTTAAGGAGGGTCTGAAATTGAGTCTTGAGGGGAATAAAAGTGTGTGTTTCATCCCTCTCAGGTGTATGTTTCATAATATCCATCAGACAGGTTAGTGAAAAAGAGGTCAAGTCTGCTATCTCAAAACTGAAAGCCAAGCGCACACTAGGGCCAGATAACATACCCTCCTATGTATACAAGGGTGTGGGGGAATTCTTGTTTAAACCCCTTACCTTTATATTTAATCTGATAATTTCCAAGAATAAATTTCCAACTGGATGGAAATGCTCAAAAGTCATCCCAGTTCCAAAACAAGGCACACCAGAAAAGTCACTAACTACAGACCAATATCATTAATTCCAATCCCTGCAAAACTGTTTGAAATGATTATATATGACAAACTATATCCTAAAATTAAAAATCTCATTTCATCAAGCCAACATGGTTTTGTTGAGGGTAGGTCAGTCAACACAAATCTTATCAACTTTGTTGAATTCTATCTGAGCTCCCTTGATGGTGGTGGTCAAATGGATGCAATATATACCGATTTTAAAAAAGCATTTGATAGTGTCAACCATAGAATTCTAATACTAAAACTTGGGAAACTTGGTTTCTCTCACAACTTGTGTAGTTTATTCTGGTCTTATCTGAATGGGAGGGTGCAGTATGTGTCCTATAAAAACAAAATAACTAGTATATACCCCTGTCCATCTGGTGTCCCTCAGGGTTCTAACTTGGGCTCCCTTTTCTTTCTATTATTTGAAAATGACCTCCCATCTGTGCTAGAAAACTCAGAGAGCCTGCTTTTCGCTGATGATGCAAAAATATAATAAGAAAATTCAAACTGTAAAAGATAGCCAAGAACTTCAGGCAGATTTGGATAGGTTTGTTGAATGGAGCATTGAAAACAAACTTCCCCTGAATGTTTCTAAATGTGCTACAATTACATTTACTTGAAAAAAAAAATGTTATAAGTTACACATATATAGCTAACGGGGAAGAACTTTCTCGCTTAACTACAGTTAGGGACCTGGGTGTGACTCTAGATGTAGGGCTTACCTTCAAGGATCATGCCAATACCGTGTTAGTCAAGGCAAGACAGATGGCGTATTTTATGGTCAGAAGTTCTTCGCATTTCAGGAGGATAAGCACGTTTAAAATTTTATATTTCTCATACATAAGATCAATCCTTGAGTTTGGAATACTAGTCTGGTTTCCTCATACCAAAAAATTCATAAAAGAACTTGAAAAAATTCAAAACAGATTTTTAAAATACATATATTTAAAGACCTTTGAATATTATCCTCATGACCTAACTCAAAAGGAACTGTCAGAAGGATTTGAAATCAACTCATTAGAAGAAAGGAGATAAATAATAGCACTGATGTTCCTATATGAGAGGGGTTTTGCGATAAGGGCCCTTGTGGTGATATTTCAATTTTTTCAGGAGAGAGAAAACATCAAATTGCTTTGATTTTTTCAATTTTTTTCTAGGATGAAGGTGTCTCCTATGAATAACGTCATGGGCATCTCAGATACTTTTGTCAGTAGATGTGCAGATGTGAACATTTTTAGTATGGGTAGGTCAGCCTTCAGGCGTTTGGTGAGGGGGGCATGGGAGTAGGCCAGTAGGGGCATGGGTGCATTGGGAGTTACTTGTGGGCCACCTTGTTATTTACCCTATCATTATTTATAATTGTTTTTTTGTTTTTTTTTTGTTTTGCTTCATTTTTTGGTTGGTTTCGTTTTTCTTTATTTTTTTGTTTTATGCTTTTTTTTTCTTTCTCCATTTTTTTGTTTTTTCTTCTCTTTATAAATCACCACTTATCAATGGTCTTACTTATCTTTTGTTGTTAGTATCGCATTTTCTTTTGTTTCTGATAATTTCTCACTTTACCTCCTTATCTTCTGTATTTTTTTATGTTTTTTGTATTTTTTATTTGTTTCTCTTTCCAGTTTATAAAGTGATATTTAGTTTTTATTCTCCCTTAGTTATAATCAGTCTCTCCTGTAATTGGCTTCAGGCTGTTGGAGAGACCTAAATTGTTTAAATAAATAAGTAAATAAACATTTGGACCCTCCCCTTCTGACGTTAGAGGGAAAATGTCGGTGTTTCTCCAAATTATCCACCAGGATTTTTGAAAAAATTGTTGTCAATACCCCTGTTCATATGCCTTCTTTTTGATAAACTAATTTTCAAAATGCGATGTCATCACCCTTTTGAGGAAACAAGAGCCTCGCCCAACTTTCATAAAAATACAAAAAAATTGAAAGTAGGATGGGATTATTTTGATTGTTATAAATTTAAAGATGCCGACTTCAAATACTTATTGGCTCATTTTTCATTTCAAGTCGCCTGAATCCCCCCACACTATGGTGCCTTTATTCGTGATCAAAGTACCAAAAAAATTGTTTATTTTGAAGAATCTGTAGTTTGAGATATTTGTTAAGGAAGCTCGGACCCAAATACTTAGGTGAAGCATAGGTTAGTGAAGAACGAAGTATGGTGGAGTAGAGAAGAATTGCAGTGTTCACTTGAAGTTGCAATTTTCGATTTAGTACCGGATATAGCATATTTAATTTTGCGTAGGTTGTTCTCAATTTATCTAGGATGTGTTTTCGATATAGGTGAGTCTAGTATCAAAAGGGACGCCGAGGTATTTTATTGGTTCTTGAGTGTCTTTCCAAGGGATGTCCACTTGTCCAATTTTCAACTGCTGAATGGGAGCAATATTGCGAAGTGAAAAAATCTTGGTTTCAGTTTTAGTAGGATTCAGTTTCAGTTTCCATACAAGGAACCATTTGGAAATTCCCTCCATGCATTCTTGTAGATTGTTGATGGCAGTTGAAAGATTGATATTTCTTGACAATGAGCATGTACGTATCATCTTTGTATGTGAGTAGGAATATCGTCGAATATATCACTGCAGAAAAATGAGATCAATGTTGGACTGATGACTGCTCCTTGAGGTACACCTTGCAATATTTTTCTCACTGTTGAATACAATTGGTTAATTCGGATGATGAAAGAACGGTTGTGAAGAAAAGATGCAATGATTTTGGTTAGAGCCGTTTGAAGTATTTTAGTAAGTTTGTGTATTAGACCAGCATGCCAGATTGAATCAAATGCTTGTTCGATACCAATCCAAAAAAGCTCTTTGTTTTCAAAACCATTTTGGATGAATTCTACGATATGATGTAAGTAATTGATGAACCATTGAAGTTTGTTTTCTGAACCCAAATTGGAAGGGAGGAATTGTATTATTTTTTTCAAGTCGATCTTGAAGTCGTTTCAGAATTATTTTCTCCAAGAGTTTTGAGAGTGTGTTCAGTAAACTGATACAGTCAGTATCCATCTGATGACGTCAATGTTTTGCCCTTTTCTTAGGTATTACGATAATGACTGCTTGTAGAGCGGGAAAATAACGTAAAAAAGCAGCGGCAAAAAGGAAAAAATTGGCACATCAATTTTTTCTTCGGGAATGTGTTCGGATGAACCCTCTGAACCACCAAAAAAAAGCCGACTCTCCTATCCCTGGAGGAAAATTTTTTAGGGGGCTGAAACCGGTTCCGATTCACGTTTTTTGCGTTTTACTCCGTAAATATTGGGTTTTTGAGAAAAACTACCATGACGAAAAATGTTCCCCTTTAAATTCTCGACAATTTGATGCTACGCTCGATACCCATTGCTCAAGGGGGTGTCCAAAAAAAGGGGTGGAAAGAGTAGGTGTTTCAAAAAAGGTCAGTCCAATAAATTAATCAAAATTACCACTTAAAATCATTCGTTTTGGCTCAAATTTTTTTTACAAAGTCTACTCACACAACTACTAATCAAACTATCATTGGTTTGTCTTCAACCCTCCTCGGAGGTTCGTGAGGGTTGCTTGATTTTTTAAGTAACACACTACTGAATCATATATTTGAAAAACAAATCTGGACGTGCGATATATCGAATAGTATGTTTTCGAGGTCGCTGAATACGAATATGAACTCATTTTTTGCATACAACCCCTCAAAGCCCCTCTGTGCCCCAAAATGGGGGTCAAAATTGTGAAAAATCGTGAAAAGTCGAGTGATATATCGAATTGCATGTTTTAAAAGTCGCTGAGCACGAATATGGCCTTATTTTTTGGGCCCAACCCCGCACAGCTCCCAACTGCCCCAAAAAAGGCCAAAATTTTGAAAAAATGTGAAAAGTCGAGTGACATATTGAATGGTATGTTTTCGAAATCGCTGAGTACGAATATGAACTTTTTTTTGCCTACAGCCCCTCAAAGCCCCTCTGTGCCTCAAAATGAGGGTCAAAATTTTGATAACTCGTGAAAAGTCGACTGATATATCGAATGGTATGTTTTTTAAAAAAAAAACATGAACCACGAACTACTAATTTTCGATGTTTTCTTCCATCAAAAAAAAAATGATTTCATTTTGTTTTCGATTGGTAGCCAATACATTAGACTCCCGATTATCCGACCTAATCGGGGGTGTAAGGTGGGTCGGATATCAAAAAAGTCGGATAATCCAAAATTGATGTTTTAAGCGTAAAAATTAAGTGCATAAGCTTGAGACGACAAGCTTTCATTCAGAAAATCAAGTTTTGGCTCAAAACAGGAACAAAGAATCGAAAAAATAACTAATAAACAAAAATAACGTATACTTTTGTACATTAAAGACAATGAAATACTGACTCAAATTATAATTTTTGGAGATAAGTTGGATCGATTTCAAGGAAAATAACACCGTTTAGAATACAAAATGCTGAATCCTTGCATTATTATTCACACTCCAAAATCAAAAATTAGATGTTTTTTGGATTATCCGACCTTGGTGGGTCGGATAATGCGAAAAGTAAGTCGGATAAATTCGTACCGGATAACCTGAAAGTCGGATAATTGGGAGTCTACTGTAAAAAATGAAATCGAAAACTTTACAGGAAAACAATCGAAATGAAAACACTGAGATAGACAAGAAGATTCACATCTTACCTACTAAAGACATTGAGGATAATTTTGTGGCGTTTGTATAGGACGTTTGAATAGTAAAATGAGTGAAATAATAAAAATGAGTCTGTAGTCGTATTCAGCGATCTTGAAAACATACTATTCGACGTATTACACGTTTTTTAGTGGCTTTTCGAAATTTTATCCTATTTAGGGGGCGTAAGGGGATTTTGAGGGATCGTAAGTAGAGCAGGAAAAAAGTGCATATTCCAGTTCAGTGTCTCGAAAACATACAAATCGATATATCAGTCGACTTTTCACGAGTTATCAAAATTTTGACCCTCATTTTGAGGCACAGAGGGGCTTTGAGGGGCTGTAGGCAAAAAAAAAAGTTCATATTCGTACTCAGCGATTTCGAAAACATACCATTCAATATGTCACTCGACTTTTCACATTTTTTCAAAATTTTGGCCTTTTTTGGGGCAGTTGGGAGCTGTGCGGGGTTGGGCCCAAAAAATAAGGCCATATTCGTGCTCAGCGACTTTTAAAACATGCAATTCGATATATCACTCGACTTTTCACGTTTTTTCAACATTTTCACCCTCATTTTGGGGCACAGAGGGACATTGGGAAGTGGGACCCAAAAAATAAGTTCATATTCGCACTCGGCGACCTCGAAAACGTACCATTCGATATATCACTCGACTTTTCACGATTTTTCACAATTTTGACCCCCATTTTGGGGCACAGAGGGGCTTTGAGGGGTTGTATGCAAAAAATGAGTTCATATTCGTATTCAGCGACCTCGAAAACATACTATTCGATATATCGCACGTCCAGATTTGTTTTTCAAATATATGATTCAGTAGTGTGTTACTTAAAAAATCAAGCAACCCTCACGAACCTCCGAGGAGGGTTGAAGACAAACCAATGATAGTTTGATTAGTAGTTGTGTGAGTAGACTTTGTAAAAAAAATTTGAGCCAAAACGAATGATTTTAAGTGGTAATTTTGATTAATTTATTGGACTGACCTTTTTTGAAACACCTACTCTTTCCACCCCTTTTTTTGGACACCCCCTTGAGCAATGGGTATCGAGCGTAGCATCAAATTGTCGAGAATTTAAAGGGGAACATTTTTCGTCATGGTAGTTTTTCTCAAAAACCCAATATTTACGGAGTAAAACGCAAAAAACGTGAATCGGAACCGGTTTCAGCCCCCTAAAAAATTTTCCTCCAGGGATAGGAGAGTCGGCTTTTTTTTGGTGGTTCAGAGGGTCCATCCGAACACATTCCCGAAGAAAAAATTGATGTGCCAATTTTTTCCTTTTTAAAACCGCTATTTGCCCGCTCTATTGCTTCCATGCAGAAGAAAAATATCCAATTTTTAAACAGGCATTAAACGTTGTACAAATATTAGGCCTATCAATACAGTTGTTAGGCAGATTTTTCAACACTTTGGTGTTATTCCATCAATTCCTGGTGATTTCCTTGTTTTCAGCTTTTTAATACGAAATTTGATTTCTGGAACACTGGTTAATTTTGCTCTGTATGGATTAGGTGGAGGTTGATTGTTATTTGAATTGAAAGTTTTCTGATTTTAAATGACGTGTGACGTATTGTTTTTTAGGTTATCGAGAATTATTTTTTTAAAACAAGCCCTCGATAGCCCTTCAACACCTCATCAAATTTTGAGAAAAAAAAATCAAAAAAAGTATAATGTGACGTGTCAACTGCCACTTATTTGAGGTCGCTGAGTTCGAATAACTGCTTATGTCTTAGACTTGATCGCACATGGTCTCCTCAGCCCTCTGTTTTTGGAAAAGAGATCGACTATAAGGAGACACTCGAAAGCATCGAATCTAAAATATTCGTACAGTTTTTCAAACTTAGTAACTTTGAATTGAATTTTTGAACTTGAATGGGGCTGTTGGGTGCAGCATGTATCAGCTGACAAACCCTTTCCACCTTTCTGAAAAGCATTTGTGGAATAATTTTCAAGATCAATGAACTTGTTCGTGATTTTTTTCTTAATTTATGTTTGAAATATTGTTAGGTACTTTTACATTATTGAATGAATTCGAAATTTGTTTATTTTATGTCTTTGTTTTAATTTTTAGATGCAGAGCCATCCACGAAATATTCATCTAAAACTGGAGCTTCTATCTCTCACGAATCTGAGTTGGTAAGTAAACTTCAATTCATTATAATGAATACATGTATTGAGAATTTCCATTTCTACTCACTTTCATTTCGTGAATTTTTTCTGTAAAAAAGTGAATCGAACGTTTCTCAGAAAAAATTTAAAAACATATTCATTTTGTTGCTATTAAAAAAAAAAAAAAAAAATAGCACGTCAAATTAATTCTTTTCTTACTCGTAAAATTTTCCACCCCCAAAAAAATTACCTTCGATAAGTAATTACAATTAAAATACCCGAATTTCCGTAATATAAAATACTCGGAAGTCGATTTTCTCGTCTCAAGTATTCCCTTCCGCATTAGAACCTTAGTATAGCTATAATCAATCTTCATTAAACCGTAAAAATCTGAATACCGATGGTAAAGGAAAAAAAACGAACAACCAACCAACAACCTCGACTTATCAAAAAATTCATAAACGAGAAAGATGGAGCGAAAAGCGAAGAATGGTGAAAAAGTGCGGGGCCATAAAAAGCAAACGAGAAAAAGTTTCGCAAGTTGGCGGTGACGTTTCCGCGAATCTTTCGCGCTGGTGTACGCAGAATAAGAAGAATAAGACGAGGCAACAAACTCGATAAATAAATAACTGCTAAAGAGACTATATTGGATGGAATTCGGTGGTACGAATACCTATCTGGTAGAAAGAGCGACCGCGTATCTGGACGACGACGACGACGAAGCTCTGTATATAAACTAAATGCCAGCATTAATTGGAGGATTCGAATTTTGTTTCGAAGAAAATAAGAAAGAACTCGGTTGTCAACTTGTTTCAAGAATACTCGCAGGCGATAGTTTACTGGTTGTGGCACCTGCTTTTCCTCGTCTTTTCGCCGATAAATAAATATCTCGGTTTTCCTTCCATGTTCCTCGACCCTGCGCCATACCAGACGTATTTCGTATCTGCGAAATTACCGGCGAGAGAAGTTTGTTTAAATTGAAGGATTTTCACTCTTGTCATAACTTTCATTATTGTTGTTGTAGTAAATTAGAAAAATATTATATAAATTTTCACTTACGTATATATAGCATACCTACAGCAGAGCGTAGGTATCCGTCGAATTTTTTAATTTTTGTCTGCGAGCGGTGTTTTTTGTTGAGAATGAAATTTCATCAAATTTAGAACGAAAATCCGTCTGCGTATCGTCATCATGGCAATTTTAAATACGTACTTGTATGGGGGAAAAAATTCGAGAGAAAATTATCTCCCAAAGGACCAAATCATCGAGATGTTTGCTTTTGAAACAATATAACTTTATTTTCTCGTAATTGGTGGCATTAGAGAGAGAAAAAAATTCCAGCTGTGGGATTAAAATTGATTGACTGGAGTGAGTTTTTTTTTTTTTTTTGTTGGCGAAGTCGATGATCTGCGTTTAAAAATATCTCTTGGATTTTTTTACGTTTTTAATTATTTGAGAGAATTTATTTCAACGAGATGTCTCTGAGATTGAATTTTTTCTGCCTTTGGCGAATTGAAGGTTTAAAATAACTCTAGATATGGTGACGTTGTAAATTTTGCTTACGCAAATGGTGAGATGGTGGAGAAGAGGGGGCGAATTGAGAGCGGTTCTATTCACAGTATTTTAAGAGGTATTGATGAATAAATTTATGTAATGAAAAAAATAGGTGAATAAAAAAAATGCCAACATAGACGAATAGTGTGATGAATCGTTTCTAAAATATCCTCTTTGTTTCTCTCCTCTTCCCCTCTCACTCGTTCTCTCAGCTTTCTCAACAATCCAGAATGGGACTGACTATATAAAAAAAATCGTGAATTTTGAAATAGAATTTCGTCTGACAAAGGAAACTTTCGACTTCAGTTCAATTCAAAATGTAAAGAAAAAGTCACCCACAAACTGGCCTGTAGTCAAACTTTCAGCTGTTCAATTACATATTAAAATTCAAGATTATAACAATTTTGAAACATTCGTAGGATGCAATGGAAATTCAAATGATTCACGAAATTTGATTAGGTACTCATCTGGAATTTTGTGAATCGTTTTTTCTGATCATATTTTCTCAACGTTTCAAGACCAATTTTCACGATCAATAAGGTAACCAAACTGATATTTTTTGGAGAACAGTTTTTTTGAAAATAAGTTCATTGTAAAAATTGTTGAAGATTTCAACAAAATGGCTGAAATTTTGTACAGTCTTACATATCTGACAGCCGCATTTGTGCATTGTCTTGCTTTTTCGTCATAATTTTCAGTCTGCTTTTTTTGGCTTTTCAAATCAAATTTTGAAACCTGAAAAAATTCTCTTTTTTCAGGATTCTAATTTTCCTCATTTTAAGCCAAATTTTTTCGCTTGCACTGTGGTGATTTTTTTTCCAATCTGTAAAAATTTTCTGAAGCCTTTCTCTTCTCTACCCTTCCCTTCCCCTCCCCCCACAAGTATACACTTGAAAAATACCTTGCTATAAAAGTTCTGCTTCTTCTTTTTGGACTTGTTTGCGTTGGAGGCCGTATTGTCTGATCTTATTTCAATTTTTTTTAATGTTTTAAAGCCGGTTTTTGGTATTAGGAATCAAAATAATGTCTTTGTAGTACAATTTTTCTTGAATATCTAAATCATTAACAGGCTATTTACGAAGATGAAACTGTCTTATTCAATTTTTTGCAGTTTTGTAAATTCTAAAACTTATTTCTTTGCTTCAAAATTTTTTTTTTGTGTCACTCGAATGGAAGGTGAGCCTTAACCACAGCGTAGCCAATTTTTTTTAGGCATTAAGAAGGCCGAAATTTGAGATCTTGCCTCTTCTAGATATTTCCAAAAAAAAGAAAAAAAATGGTTCAAAAAAGAAAACACCTTTTTTTATATGTATTGTGAGAGTAATGAAATTTTAAGGGGGGAGGGGAAAAGGGGGTGTCCGGTAATACTATTGTATTTTCCAATTCTGGAAAAGTCGTAAAAATTCGTGACGTTTTTTTGGCAGCTTAATCAGATTTTTCATCAATTTTTGCAATTTTTGCTTCAAAAAAATCGTTCTCCAAAAATATTATTTTGCTTAGAGCTTCCTGATCTCAAATTGGGTCTCAAAATGCTGGAAAAGTTGAACATTGCTGTAATCAAAATGCCCCATCATATTTTAGTCGTCCAATATTTTTTTTTACATTTTTTTTTTCGTTTTGTTTCTGACGAAATGAGATTTCAAATTCTTATTTTGGGAAATTTAATAATTTGCATGAATTCGAGTTTTGCACCCGGGTAGTTGAAATTTTTACAGATAGCTATTTTATGGAATTTTCAATTGTGAAAAAAATCACATCCAAATCCATGATGAGCCTTCGTGGTATGTGTAGAATTCTCTTCTATGGTCAATTTTTTAAGGAATCCGATGGATTTTCATCTTTATCCTCCAAAGAAACATTTTCTCAATTTGTTCCTTTCTTTTTATATGGAGAGGAAGGGGAAATATGGAAAACTGAGAGAACTATTGCAATTCAAATTTTTTTTCGTTTTTTCCAATTAGGTACATTTTTTTCGTTTTTCGACTTTGTTGAAATAAAAAATTGTGTGTTAGGTATTCAAAAAAAAATCACCTATTTTTAGATTTGTTTCATGGAATGGGCGGAGAGGTGAGGAAGGAAAGGGACGGAGGGAGTGCTGAAACTAATTTAAGTTATCCTTCAATTTGAGTTTTTGTATATCCAGACTATTGATGCATATTTTACATATTAGCACTAGGTATTGTCTCATCACGTTGGCAAAAAAAAAGGCCAAGAAGTAGAAATTCTTAAAATTATGATTCCAAATTGAACGTTTAAGAGAAGAAGAAGAATGAGAGAAATTTTCGGTTGGAGGAATAAAATTCTTTCGAGGGAGTTTATGTCGTCAGGTAAGCTTATAAAAAGAACTGAATTTTTCTGACCTTTGGTATAAAAAAATGCTCAGAGAAATGTTTCGAGATGATGAATTCAAATTAAAATAATGGAGAAATACGACGAAGAGAATTTTCAGCGAGAAAGGATAAGGAATGAGTAAGAAGTATACGTAGACGTAGAACGGATACAACAGCCTTTAATTTGTTTAAAAAAATTCGTAATTTTTTCGCCAAAAATTCTGGTAATTTTCTCAACGAAAATAGAACGAGTTAATTTGATGAGAAGAGAATTTTTCAAATTAATCCGTCGAGAGATTCATTCGATTCGAATTGAGGAGACAGGGAGGGAGGAGAACAACAATCTTGTAGGAAGATTCATGTACCTGGACAAAATGTCATCTACGTGTCCCTGCTACGCCTTCGAGTGTTTATTAATTTTGTCTGTTTTGAAATTTAATTTCGAACACGACAACAGCTCGGAACCTTTGATATTATGATAGCTACTAGAAGAGGAGGAGGGGGGAGAGGTTTAGCACGAGATGGTAAATTTTATAGCTGCCGCGCCGACGACGGTAGAGAATTTTAAAACCATGAAGGGGGCCCGGAATAGGATGAGGTAGGCGAACGATAATAATTTTCTATTCGTCGGGTTTATAAACTAATTTACTCGAACAGCATATCGTTCTAGTAAAATTAATCTATTTTCATTTGCATCCGACTATACTAAACAATAAAAGGAACACGTTAGTGTGTAAAACTTGGTTACTTTTAAGTGCTCCCTATTGCGAGCGTTTATCGATTTTATTGAAACGGAGAATGCAGCCCTAAAAGTGCATCGCCTTGTTGGAAAATTTTACAAAGAATCGAGTTCATGGTGCGTTGTGTTGTAACGTTGCACCTTTTTTTTATTTTTTTTTCATTTCTTTCTTTTTGTATCTGGCGTGTTTTTTGTGCAGAACGAGGTTTAGATTTTTTTCCACTATTTTTTATAAAAGGAAATTATTCATTTTTTTGTTCTATTTTTTTCGACGATTTAAAAAAATGAATTCCACAAAGAGGCATTTTTTGAGCCGAATAAAAAAATCAATTCGATCGTAGGGGTCAGTTTGAACTTTACGAATTATTAGAAAATGATACCTCGTTTGAGTGGAAGTTTGGACATTTTTTTTTTTTGAGGTAAATTTTTACACGTTTTTACGAAAGTTTAGCTATAGGGGTAATTTTCATTTCGTTGTTTGCCGAACTTGGAGACCATTTTTTTTCTCACCTTGGTAAAACATCTGATACCTATTCGTTGTACTGTACTTTGAAGTCGTTATTCTGTTTAAACTTTTTTTTTTTTTTTGTGAGTAAATTTCTGCAGGCATATTGACAAGTGTACGTAAATTAACATCCATATGGTCTTTTTTTCTATTTTTTTCCTCGCGGAGGAACACGATTAAAAATTTTATTCCGGCCAAGAGCTTTTCAGGTTTTAAGAGCCTAGCTTAATGCGAAGCTAACATACATTGTGCATTTAAAGGCTCGCCTTTTTTTAACCCATTTTTTTTTTTTTAGTACAAAATGGTTTTAAAAATTTCACCTACGTACGTGGTGGTTGTTTTTTTTTACTTTTATCCCTCGAGAAAATTATAAATGTACGAGCTGGGGAAATTTACACGTCGAGTGAAGCAGATGCTGTGCTGCAGCAGCAGAAGCTGCAGATACGATTCGAAGATAGCTAAGTAAATTTTGTCGGCGAAAAATAAGCTATGGCGAAAGTTTTGCATAATTTACGTGCAGATATTTTGAAAAATTAGCCCAGCTTGTGCTAACAAATCAACCCTTATCGTTGCTAATTTCGGCTGTACAAGTGGTAAGAGGGGATATGCGGGGCAAGAGGAGGTGAAATTCATAATTGATAAAGTATAGAAGTTTCGGTGTGTAGTTATTCGTTGGCAGATATGAATGTACAGAAGGTAGTACGTTGGTTAGTGAAATGTTTTAGCTACCTCTATAATATCTAACCTACCTCTACCTAATTCCATATTTTCTATGTTTAGAAATAGAGAAAAATAGAATAAACTTTGAAATCGATTTATGCGAGCTGAATAAATTTAAAGTCGATTTCCAAGGCAGACGGTTTTAAACCTCTTAATAAATAATTTACCTCGAATACGTCATAAATATCTATGCCGGTTGCGAACGATTTAATACGACGACGTGTGCTGCACGTTGTGTGACAAAAGGAAAAAAACGTGGAATTTAAAAGGGGAAAAAATTGAAAAAAATTTCTACTCGGATAAGGTTGAAAAATTTCCACTTTCGAGGTGTTGGAAAAAATTTAAGCTAAATAAAGCGATAAAATAAAAATATTGACAAAAAAATTATCGAGTATTTTTTTTCACTTACGTAATGGATTTTCGGCTTCGTCGATGGATAGGCTGTTGACAAATACGGCGGGAATAATTATTACGTACGCGGTAGATAGGGCTAAAACACAGTCGACTGATAATGAGAAGCGCGTCTGTAGTATAAGATGCAGAAGAAGGGTTCAGGCACAGGCAGTCAGGCAGTTAGGCAGGCAGGCAGGTGCTGGTGGCAGTTTGAAATCAAAAGGGGAGGAAGAGGTAAATCTGACGGCGACGACTCGAATTTATGGAGTTACGCGCGTTCACTGGCGTCCCGACGTCTGCTCAAAGACAAACTAAAAAAGCGGACACCGTACGACGCTATTATCAAAATCAGAATTGATGCGCGCCACTGCTGTCTTTGCTCCGCAGCCCTTCAACAAGCGGCGTACGTATCGCAGCCCCCCCGGGCCCCCGCAGGGCCCCCGGTGGCCCAGTCATCGTGCAACCCCCTCGTCTCCTGTGCCAGCGCCACCGTCGGTCGTATAAACCGCACTCCGGCGCTTGTGCTTTTACCTCGTTAACTATTTTTCACTGTCTTTTCAGCACTGACCTATCTTCATGTAGTACTTCGAACGTAAACAAATTTGTACGTACATGAAGGCGTCGAAATGAGTTTTTCTTTTTCTTATGTACGAGTAGCTGCTACTGCTACCTATACTACGGCTGCTGCGAGTTGTTCGCCTTCATCGTCTTGATCGTCGTGCTCTTTAAACGCATGTGCTTCTTCATCGTACTTACATATGAATATTGTAGGTACATATAGACGACAGTCGACAGTTCATTAAAACACGAATATGTTTTAACCGCGTATATATGTAGAAGAGAAAAGAGACATATTAGTTTAGGATGCTGGGCATGAATGGACAAATGTGCCAGAGATGAATGTAAAGGCAATATACAGACACAGAGTGATTACGGGTAAAGTTACCTTCGTTGTACGTCTCTTTAGATAAGTATAGCCGATGTTTTCCTCCACGTACTCGTATTTCTCGCAATGGATCTGTTATCGTACGTCTACGTACGTATAGAAGAAACAGAGAGAAAAAAGTTTTAAATCGAATATAAAATTCATTAAGAAGTTTTGTCGAGCTCGTTAAGTCGTCGTAGTATAGTCAGTCGTGGTGGTACAACCTATAGGAATTTTGTACTCGTATCGAAACGTGTTCTAAATTCGAACTGGAATTGTTTCCTCGTCGCTGGGATTGTTTGCAGAGTCTGTGCCGTGATGACGAACAACGATGAGCATACCCGAACAGAGCAAATTGTTGTACTGGAATTTTCAATGAGCCATTATCGTCGTTTGTTTGTTGCATAAGTCTAAAGATAACGCCGAAAGAGTTTAATGTCTAATTTAGAGTTTGCTAACTCCTTCTTTTTTTGAGAGAGAGATTTTATATGGAATTTTTTAAATAAAAATTCGAACCTCGAAATTAAACTTTTCCTGTTTCGAAAGTGAGCCTCGATGTTCCAAAAATTTAAATTACTTCCGAGTCTCGCTTTCTGCCAAAAATTGCACAAAGTTACCCTTTCGTCGAATTTGCCAAAATGTCTTACTTCTTGCCGAAAAATTTCAAAAAAATGCTTACTTTTTTGGCAAAAACTGCTCAAAAATCACGTTTATTGTTTACAGAAATATGTGAAAAGGTTTCACATTTTCGACATTTCTGAAAAATGCCTATGTATCTAACAATCAGCCATGCTCACATCGAGTTCCCACTCAAGAAAAAGAAGTAACATTCAACTTGCAATTTTGTGAACCGGCCTTCAATTTTTGGCTCTTTAAAGTCCTTGATGACATGTCCAGGACATCTACAGTTAAAATAGTTGTGTTGTGGCTTTTTATCTTGTTTATCATTGTAACGATCACTCAGTTAAAGATACAGCTAAACAAAAAAATTTCAAACCCTTTCCTCCCCTTTGGTTATGTAGAATCTCAAACCCTTCCTCCCCCTTGGTTATGTAAAATCTCAAACCCTTGCCTCCCCCTTGGTTATTTAGAATCTCAAGCCCTTGCCTCCCCCTTGGTTATGTAGAATCTCAAACCCTTGTCTCCACCTTGGTTATGTAAAATCTCAAACCCTTTCCTCCCCCCTGGTTATGTAGAATCTCAAACCCTTGTCTCCACCTTGGTTATGTAAAATCTCAAACCCTTTCCTCCCCCCTGGTTATGTAGAATGTCAAGCCCTTGCCTCCCCCTTGGTTATGTAGATTCTCATACCCTTGCTTCCCCCTTGGTTATGTAGAATCTCAGTCCATTCACTCCCCCTTGGTTATGTAAAATCTCAAATCCTTGACTCTCGCTTGGTTATGTGAAATCTAAAACCCTTGCCTCCCCCTTGGTTATGTTAAATTTTTCAACCAACATTATAACGACTCAACAAAATATTATCAAACCCAACCTTCCCCGTTTGGTTATGTAAAATCTCAAACCCTTGCCTCTCCCTTGGGTATGTAAAATTTTTTGAACCACATTAGAATGAGCCAACAAAAAAATCTCAAACCCTTGCCTCCCCCTTGGTCATGTAAAATCTCAAACCGTTGCCTCACCCTTGGTTATGCAAAAGCTCAAGCCCTTGCCTCCCCCTTGGTTATGTAGAATCACAAACCCTTGCCTCCCCCTTGGTTGTGTAAAATCTCAAACGCTTGCCTCCCCCTTGGTTATGTAGAATCTCAAACCCTTTCCTCCCCCTTGGTTATCTAAAATTTCTCAACCCCCATCAGAACGACTCAACAAAATATTCTCAAACCCAACCTTTCCCCTTTGGTTAAGTAAAATCTCGAACCCTGGCCTCCCCCTTGGGTATGTAAAATTTTTTGAACCACATTAGAACGACTCAACAAAAAAATCTCAAAACCTTGCCACCTCTGTGGTTATGTGAAATCTCAAACCCTGGCCTCCCCTTGGTTATGTAAAATTTTTCAACGCACATTAGAACCGCTGAACAAAAAAAATTCAAACCGTTTCCTCCTCTTTGGTTACGTAGAATCTCAAACCCTTGCCTCCACCTTGATTATGTAAAATCTCAAACCCTTGCCTCCCCCTGGTTATGTAGAATGTCAATCCCTTGCCTCCCCTTGGTTATGTAGATTCTCATACCTTTGCTTCCTCTTTGGTTATGTTGAATCTCAGTCCCTTGACTCCCCCTTGGTTATGTAAAATCTCAAACCCAATCTTCCCCCTTGGTTATGTGAAATCTAAAACCCTTGCCTCCCCCTTGGTTATGTAAAATCTCAAACCCTTGCCTCCCCCTTGGTTATTTAGAATCTCAAGCCCTTGCCTCCCCCTTGGTTATGTAGAATCTCAAACCCTTGACTCCCCCTTGGTTATGTAAAATCTAAAACCCAATCTTCCCCCCTGGTTATGTAATATTTTTCAAACATTAGAACGACTCAACAAGAAAATCGCAAACCCTTGCCTCCCCCTTGGTCATGTAAAATCTCAAACTTTTGTCCCCCTTTGGTTATGCAAAAGCTCAAGCCCTTGCCTCCTCCTTGGTTATGTGAAATCTAAATCCCTTGCCTCCCCCTTGGTTACGTGAAAATTTTCAAACCACATTATAACGACTCAACAAAATATTCTCACACCCAACCTCCCCCCTTGGGTTATGGAAAATCTCAAACCCTGGCCTCCCCCTTGGTTATGTAGAATCTCAAACCCTTGCTTCCCCCTTAGTTATGTAAAATCTCAAACCCACTTCCCCCTTGGTAATGTTAAATCTAAAACCCCTTCCCTCCCCCTTGGTTATGTAGGATCTCAAACTCTTGCCTCCCCCTTGGTTATGTAGAATCCCAAACCCTTGCCACCATCTTAGTTATGTAAAATTTCTCAACCCCCATCAGAACGATTCAACAAAAAAATCTCAAACCCAATCTTCCCCCTTCGTTATGTAAAATCTCAAACCCAATCTTCCCCCTTGGTTATGTGAAATCTAAAAACCTTGCCTCCCCCTTGGTTATGTAGAATCTCAAACCCTTGCCTCCCCCTTGGTTGTGTAAAATCTCAAACGCTTTCCACCCCCTTGGTTATGTAGAATCTCAAACCCTTCCCTCCTCCTTGGTTATCTAAAATTTCTCAAACCCGATCAGAACGATTCAACAAAAAAATCTCAAACCCAATCTTCCCCCTTGGTTATGTGAAATCTCAAAAACCCTTGTCTCCCCCTTGGTTATGTAAAATTTCTCAACCCCCATCAGAACGATTCAACAAAAAGATCTCATACCCAATCATCCCCCTTGGTTATGTAAAATCTCAAACCCAATCTTCCCCCTTGGTTATGTGAAATCTAAATCCCTTGCCTCCCCCTTGGTTATGTAGAATCTCAAACCCTTGCCACCCCCTTGGTTGTGTAAAATCTCAAACGCTTTCCACCCCCTTGGTTATGTAGAATCTTAAACCCTTCCCTCCTCCTTGGTTATCTAAAATTTCTCAAACCCGATCAGAACGATTCAACAAAAAAATCTCAAACCCAATCTTCCCCCTTGGTTATGTGAAATCTCAAAAACCCTTGTCTCCCCCTTGGTTATGTAAAATTTCTCAACCCCCATCAGAACGATTCAACAAAAAGATCTCATACCCAATCATCCCCCTTGGTTATGTAAAATCTCAAACCCAATCTTCCCCCTTGGTTATGTGAAATCTAAATCCCTTGCCTCCCCCTTGGTTATGTAGAATCTCAAACCCTTGCCACCCCCTTGGTTGTGTAAAATCTCAAACGCTTTCCACCCCCTTGGTTATGTAGAATCTCAAACCCTTTCCTCCTCCTTGGTTATCTAAAATTTCTCAAACCCCATCAGAACGATTCAACAAAAAAATCTCAAACCCAATCTTCCCCCTTGGTTATGTGAAATCTCAAAAACCCTTGCCTCCCCCTTGGTTATGTAAAATTTCTCAACCCCCATCAGAACGATTCAACAAAAAGATCTCTTACCTAATCATCCCCCTTGGTTATGTAAAATCTCAAACCCAATCTTCCCCCTTGGTTATGTGAAATCTAAATCCCTTGCCTCCCCCTTGGTTATGTGAAAATTATCAAACCACATTATAACGACTCAACAAAATATTCTCAAACCCAACCTTCCCCCTTTGGTTATGTAAAATCTCAAACCCTGGCCTCCCCCTTGGGTATGTATTAGTAAAATTTTTTGAACCACATTAGAACGACTCAACAAAAAAATCTCAAAACCTTGCCACCTCCGTGGTTAAGTGAAATCTTAAACCCTGGCCTCCCCCTTGGTTATGTAAAACTTTTCAACGCACATTAGAACCGCTGAACAAAAAAAATTCAAACCGTTTCCTCCTCTTTGGTTACGTAGAATTTCAAACCCTTGTCTCCACCTTGGTTATGTAAAATCTCAAACTCTTGCCTCCCCCCTGGTTATGTAGAATGTCAAGCCCTAGCCTCCCCCTTGGTTATGTAGATTCTCATACCCTTGCTTCCCCTTTGGTTATGTAGAATCTCAGTCCCTTGACTCCCCCTTGGTTATGTAAAATCTCAAACCCTTGACTCTCGCTTGGTTATGTGAAATCTAAAACCCTTGCCTCCCCCTTGGTTATGTTAAATTTTTCAACCAACTTTATAACGACTCAACAAAATATTATCAACCCCAACCTTCCCCGTTTGGTTATGTAAAATCTCAAACCCTTGCCTCTCCCTTGGGTATGTAAAATTTTTTGAACCACATTAGAATGAGCCAACAAAAAAATCTCAAACCCTTGCTTCCCCCTTGGTCATGTAAAATCTCAAACCGTTGCCTCACCCTTGGTTATGCAAAAGCTCAAGCCCTTGCCTCCCCCTTGGTTATTTAGAATCACAAACCCTTGCCTCCCCCTTGGTTGTGTAAAATCTCAAACGCTTGCCTCCCCCTTGGTTATGTAGAATCTCAAACCCTTTCCTCCCCCTTGGTTATCTAAAATTTCTCAACCCCCATCAGAACGACTCAACAAAATATTCTCAACCCCAACCTTCCCCCTTTGGTTATGTAAAATCTCAAACCCTGGCCCTCCCTTGGGTATGTAAAATTTTTTGAACCACATTAGAACGACTCAACAAAAAAATCTCAAAACCTTGCCACCTCTGTGGTTAAGTGAAATCTCAAACCCTGGCCTCCCCCTTGGTTATGTAAAATTTTTCAACGCACATTAGAACAGCTGAACAAAAAAAATTCAAACTGTTGCCTCCTCTTTGGTTACGTAGAATCTCAAACCCTTGCCTCCCCCCTGGTTATGTAGAATGTCAAGCCCTTGCCTCCCCCTTGGTTATGTAGATTCTCATACCCTTGCTTCCTCCTTGGTTATGTTGAATCTCAGTCCCTTGACTCCCCCTTGGTTATGTAAAATCTCAAACCCAATCTTCCCCCTTGGTTATGTGAAATCTAAAACCCTTGCCTCCCCCTTGGTTATGTAAAATCTCAAACCCTTGTCTCCCCCTTGGTTATGTAATTTTGTCTTTTTTTAAAAAAACTGTTTTTTTCCAACACTGCTCAAAACTTTCTGATGGTGTGAAGAATAAGGCGATGGACGCAATCGTTGGAATGCTAGACAATAGAATACTGGGTGTGGTTTTGTCTGATTTGTGTCAGTATGAAGTAATGGAGAAGTTATGTGCTAGATACATTCCTAAAAATGTTGGTGTTTCTGTTGGTTTACATAAGCAGCTGTCAAAGGTTCATGAAGGGCAGTTTGAAACGATGGAAGATTATGTAAACGAAGTATCCACCCTCATGCATCAGCTGAGAATGCAAGATGGCAACATTACTGATTCTAAGCATATTCACTACCTGAAAAATGGATTAGCTGAAGATTGTTCAGAAGCAAGTTTGACAAACCAAGCTGCATTACAGACTGGTGAAGTTTTCATTGAAGATATTGAAAGTACATACATATAATACTTCAAGAAGAGAAGCCAATTGTTTAGAAAGCGGTAGCTGAAACAAAAGTGTCAGTTGAATTGAAATCGTCAGAATCTAGTTCCAGTCACAGATCAGAGCAGCGATGGTAGCAGCTATGGTTTCAACTGAGAAAGGACCTACATGCTATAGGTGTTAGGGGAGTGGTCATTTGGCGAAGTACTGTACTACCTATGGAGAAGATCGGCCAAAATGCAGTAAATGTAGTAAGTATGGTCATGAAGCAGCTAAATGTAAGAGTGCTGAAGCTAATAAAGGGAAACCAACACTTGAAAGTGTATACGAGGCTTGTTGAATTGTTCTTTTCTGCTGAATTGTTATATTGTTCATTGTGATGTTACTTTTAAGATGTTTATTTGTCTCATACCTGTGATTTTCATCATTCATTGTATTTATTCGAATTTATTATGATTTTAACCTTTTGGGTTCTTTTTTATGGAGCTTTTGTCCACTGTATCTAGCTTTCGTGTGTTTTAATTTTTAAGCACGCTGGCGTGCGTTATAATTGAGCTGATATGCATACTTACCTTTATATTGACCATTCGTTGTAGTTTTTAAGCTGTATTTTGCATAGTTATTATTGTTTGTTCCTCAGAACATAATTGTAGGGGAGTGTGGTGTTCAGTGGTAACACTGACATTTACATGTTGTACTTTTGCCGTAGATGTAAGTTTTATTTCTCTCGATTCACCTTTGCTATAATGGCGTTTGTGTTATCCTTCATTTAATTAAAACAAATACTACAAAATCATATGATGGAAGAATAGCATACCAGTCCTTAGCACAACCAGCTAACTGCTAATTTGTTTGAAAAACGTTTTTTCTCACACTTGGACCAATCGTATACCGCAGCCAACTCCTTGAGCTGTTTATTTATAACCATTTGATGGAACTGACACCAACTTCACCTAGTTCAAATTTGGGAACAAAATTGGCACTCAACAGAGCACTGTGTGTCTAACACGGTGGGATTACATTCAGGCAAAGGACAAGATGAACTAGTCATTGAACTGCATGTTGAACATGACGAACTTGAATAGCATATTCTACTTCATTCTCCCATGGTTCTTCCCACTTGTGAATTGTTAAATAACAAGCACGCCAGCGTGCTTAAAAATTAAAACACACGAAAGCTAGGTACAGTGGACAAAAGCTCCATAAAAAAGAACCCAAAAGGTTGAAATCATGATAAATTCGAATAAATACAATGAATGATGAAAATCACAGGTATGAGACAAATAAACATCTTAAAAGTAACATCACAATGAACAATATAACAATTCAGCAGAAAAGAACAATTCAACAAGCCTCGTATACACTTTCAAGTGTATTTCAAATTTATATTATAGTAGACTCCCGAAGTCCCGATTACCCAATGTCAATTGGGGTGGAGAGGCATCGGAAGACCAAAGAAGTCGTATAATCAAATTTTTGATTTTTTACTGAATTTTAATGAACGAACGTAATTAAAAACTCTAAAATTACACTTCTAGGTAACAGAAGAAGTTTATACTCATTGGGTATGGAAAAATAGAGAACTCGATACATCAGATTCGTCAATTTTTTTAAAGAGTGTATGTTAGTGATACTGTAACTTGCATTGAAATAAAAATGACTGTTCATGCTTAGTACATGTATTATTGTATTATACGAGACAAAAACTGTAGTCCTTTTTTTGATGAACAATGTTCCTTAAATTCCTTTGTTTTTTTAATTCTATTGACATACCTGTACTGTGTGAAAAATACAGAAATAGTATTAGATCTGTAAAAATTAATATTGATTTGACCTCGCTATTTTTCTTGATTTAAAAAAAAAATAACAATACTAATAAAAAATTGGCATCGCTGCTTTCCATAATCTATGTATTTCCCCAGTTTCAGGAATAATATTTTTCATGGGAACACCCTGCATTATTATTGTTGCTAACATTTTGACGAGTTTATAGTATGCACTTACGCCTCCAGCCTCCACGTTGTGTGATGAGGTGTATGTGCCTCTGAACTCGAATGATATCGTATCGATGGATCTTTCAAAGAGTGAATTTTTTTCCTGTGCCCTACAAAACGAAGAATAGGTATATGTACTCCGCAACACCTATCACTATAACTAACTAGTCCCCTTTCCTCTTGAAGTGAAGCCTCTTCATGAAAGTATAAAGTTTGTCCTATTAAAAAAAAAAATAGCGTAAAAAAAGCTTACTGTTCGACTTGCACAATGCTTGAAAAGGAAGAAGATTTCACAGAGAAGAGTATTTTTGCAACGACGAAGTACTCGTCTCGTACTCGTATCAGCGCAGCGCATTATCACCGTGAAATGTAGGTACCTACACCTACTCTACCTACCTCTCCGTCGCGTGTACTCGTATACTCGTAATATCGACGAGGAAAGAAGAATAATACTCACTTTTAACAGTATAGTATAGTATAAGCGAGGAAAAACCAAATGACGCGGAAATGTGCAGTAGAATAGTGTACCTACTACCTACTACGCCGGGATATGGATATGGAGATGAAGAGAACAGAGGATTGGAAAACTCGCGTCGAAGAAGACGCAGCGCACGGTTTCAATTAGTCGGTGCAGAAAATTTAAAAATGCCACAATGTTCGGTTGCTGCTGGCGTGTAGCGTATTGTATCGCAGCGAAATGGCAGTAGATTTGAAGTACGTTGAAAGAAAAAGCTCCGTTGTGTTCGAGTTTTTTGAGCTACTGTTACTAACTCGTACATCGAAGGAGTAAACGAGACGAGGTGACGAGAGAGGGCAAAAAAGGAGGAAAAGAAAGACGGAAAATTCTCGTTAAATTTTACTCTTCCCTGCGAGGTGAGTAATATTTTTGAATACAGAGGAATTATTTCTACACTCTTGAACTTTTTAATGAAATCTTTGAAGTGTAGAAAATGTAATGATAGTATGAGACCGGTAGAAATGCCTTTCATAGTAACATTTTCACTCTATAGGTAGAGAGAAAAATTTTTTACGTGGTATTTGAACGAACTATAGGTAGGTACTGTAAGATTGTGGACGTGGAATGGTAGTGGAAGGATGAAGGATACAGAGCGCGGATTCCGTTGAAAGAATATTTCTCTCTTGATAAATGTACCTACTATATCGTTCCTTATGCGATTGCCTACCAAAAAAAAAAAAAAAGCCAGACAGGAGAATGGTGGAAAGTTTTCATATTTTTTTTCGTCGTCTCTTTCTATATAGGAAACGCTTCGTCTCGGTCGTGTAAAATTGACGTCACGCCGTTTTGCATTTGAATTATGAAAATTTAAATCCATTTCCATTGACGAGATTTTGAGAGCGATTTAAACGCGGCGAGAATTTTCGATTTTGAAAAAAGGTCATTTCGACGCGATTTCCACCTCTAATAAAGTATACGGCTGCCAGGCGTCTTGTATTCATCTCCGATGCGGCCTTGCCTGCTCCTGGCGCAGAGCAGTTTGCACGCCACACGCTGCTATAGGTAGGTACGAGTAGGTATACAAAGCAATCGAATCTCGAGTCGAGAATTGCCCTTTGTATGCGATATTGCCGCGTGAGTCTGACTCGACGACGTTGTTGGGAGTTTTTCCTATTCATTCGTTGAATGGAGAGAAAAAGTTTACACCGGTAATTACTCGGCGACGACGGTTACTTGACGTAGGCTCGTTACTCGGCGAATGAAGTCCGTGCTTCCTCGTGCGATGAATTTTCAACTTGATTAAGTAGTTTTTTTCTTCGCGCGCTTTATTTGTACGAAAGGCGACCCCGATGGTAATTAGTTTGAAAGCTAGGTGCGAGAAAAAATTTATTTGTTTTGAAAGTTGCAGGTGAAATTCGCGATATGGGTTTTTATGAGGAGTTGGAGAAATGGAGAGTGATTGTGAAGGATGAGAGAGAGGTGAAAGGATCCGAAAAATTGTTTGGTAAAGTCGAAGAAATGTATGATGATAAACAGAAGTTTGCATTTCGAATTTTCATTTCCAAGATTATCCTTTTTCCCCCTCTCCTTCCTGCCGCTGACTTTCTTTCTTTTTTGGTTCATTTGAAAATTTTCTAAAAAAAATCTAGGACTTAGTTTGTGTTTTAAAAAAAAATACAGTAGGTATGACACAAAAGTGGTGCTCGGTGGCTTTAATTTCCAAGAGGAAAGAGCTAACGAGGAGAATGAAGCAGTGTCGAGTAGTGAATAATAAGCTTTCATGCAAAAGCGAGTTTGAAAATTTCAGGCCCATGCTCTGAGTGTTCACAAATTGAAAAATCGGTTTGGTCAAAAAATTCAAACTAGTAAGGCGACAAAAACGTGATACGAATTTTCTGAAACCGGTTCATTAATTTTTGCAACCACGTGTAGTTATTAAAAAATACCCAAAAATTGGATGTTGATTAGAGAAAAAAGCTTGTAACGAAAGTTGTAGATCGTGAAAAATTACACAATTATGTCTTATCACATTTTGAAACCGGTTCATTGGTTCGCATTTAGCTACCAGTTTTTGACAATCACTTGAAAATTGGAGATGGAGAAAAAAGCTTAAAACAAAAGTTGTAGAGCGTGAAAAATTCGGACTATTTTCGGTGATTTGATTTTGAAACCGGTTCATTAATAATTTGCAACCAGTTATCGAGAATTTCCAAAGAATTAGAAATAGAGAAAAAAGCTCGAGGGCCATTCCACGTCAATTGGACCAAGAAGTGGTAGGTGGGTACGGCGATTTCTTTGAATTTTTTCCTGTGGAAAGACCTTCCGAAGGGATGACCAATGGCGCAAATCACAGCCCTCTAGCCCATTTTTAACGGCTGCCAGGGAGTGTCAAAGTTTTCAGTGAACCTAAAATATCATCCATTTCAGCAGTGGATTACTCGATAACCGCGATACCTACCAAAATGGAACTTTTTTCTATAGTTGGGGGTTTTGAAACGCTTTTTGGTGATATCATAAAAATCAGTGTTGCCACTTTTTTTCGTACAAAAAATTAGCTCAAAAAGTTTCAAAACGTAGTTTTCATATCGTTCCGACTCTCAAAAATTCTGAAAAAAATATATTATGGACAACTGTTTATGCTGAACAACATATGTATTAAAAAATTGGGATGGTAACTTGTCGCAAAGTCAATTTAAAAAAATTTAAAGTTTGCGAGAAAATGCAATTTTTTTACTTAAAACATGAAAAAAAGTTTTGATTGGTAAAGTTGACCCATTTGACCCCTACTTTTACGTATCTGTTGAAAAAGTTGAAAACCCCTTCACACGGTGAAATTAGCTCATAACAAAAAAAATCAAAATTCAAAAAAATTCAAAAAATAAACAAATTTTTATTTTTTTTGCTGTGAGTGTGACTTTTATCAACTTTTTCATGAATTACGTCAGAAAGAGGTCAAAATAAGACAATTGAATACATTTAAACTTTTTTTGATGTTTGGAATTGAAAATTGAATTTTTTCGAATTTTGATTTTTTTTTTGTTGATCATTCTCAAAAATTTTCAATTTTTGTCATTTTTAAAAAATTGAAATTCATCATGATTGAAAAATTAATTCCAATTTTGCTGCAATGTAAAATAATTTTCTTGTCAACTGTCGAAGTTTGCGGGTCTTGGAAAAAATTGAGAAATACAATTGCAGAAATTTTCAGCTGATATAATTTTACAGCGAATTCCTATCAACATTGCTTTTTGTTTCCGTCTGCATCCGTCGATTTGGCTTAGGAAATCAACATAATTTTTTGCTGAAAATTTAGGAAAATCCTCAATTTCCAAAATGACTGATCACTTTTCTTGTCAAATATCACAATCTGATTGTTCAGTGCAACTTCTTCCGTGACAACGTGAAATTTTTAATTTAGTGTAAGGTCGTAAAATGTGTCCAAAAATTTCAAAATTCATGAATGTGCTCTTTACTCCGTCAATTTTTTTTTTGCTTCAATAATACCATTACAAAAATTGATACAGGAAATAATTCTTGAATTATCCATTTCCAAATCTTCTGCCATCGCTTCACTTGGGTCAATTTGTGGTTCTTTTTTAGGATTGAAATTTCTGAAAAAATGATACGGAAGGTGTTCTAACAGGTAGATAATTTCTTGAACCAAACAACCAAACAACAATTTCAGGTTCTCTAGTTCATTTTTTTTCGATTTTTAGTGAATTTTCCAAAACAAAATTCGAGCGAAAAATGTGAAAAATGGAAATTTTATTTGGTTGAGCTGAAAGGCTGAAATTTTGGTACGTACCCACCCCATTTTTAACCCTCCCCAAAATCGCTTTGGAACTGTTTCGAAACGTGATGAGTTATTTTTGAGCTTGTTGCAGATTTTTGGAAGTTGATATTTTCATAGAATTTTATCCAAATGAATTTGAACGCTGAAATTAATATTAAGTAGGTAGGTATTCCCTTTTTTCAACATGCTCAGTCGATTGAAGATGGTTAGATGGTTTTAAATTATACAAATTCTATGATGTTTTTTGTAAAACGAGGAATTTTAGAAATGCTGCCGGAGGTTGCAGGATGACTTTAAAATATATTCAATCGACTTGATGGGGTGAATTTCAGCTTTTCAACACTTAATTGGGACAAATTACGTGGGAATTTCAACATTTTCAAATCCACTCCAGATATGTTCAAAACTGCAGATAACCGTTTGCAATCAATTTGGTGGGGAAGAGGGGGGGGGGCGGGTAGATTAGAATATACATCAAATTTCAAAATTCACCGTATGTTGAAAAATGAACTTGGGTGACCGAAATTTTAGATGGACATCTGTGATGAGCAGATATGCCCTGATCGCCTCAGTAGTTATTAGTGTAATTCCTCTATGAGTGTGGGTTATTGTACTCATCCTGTGGGAGGAGCAATAATCTACGTAATGTACTCGTGATCCGTGCCTCGTTACAAGGATCGTGATGCTAGAAAAATCACTTGGTCCAGGACACTCGAGCTCTCCAGACCAATGTCAGTTACAGTGAATATTTAAACGGCTGGTATGGCTAGTTCCATACTCCCTACAGGTGTCTTATCCATCTTTAGATGGTTTAATTAGTACTTGCAACCTGATACTTCGTTAATTCCTTGTAAGGTCATGGCACTTATAACACGATACTTCGTTAATTCCTTGTAAAATCGTGGTACTTTATTGGCCCATCTCTGATTGATTAATCCGGACAATCCAGTGGATAACCCTATAAAAATGGAGCTACTAATCATACCTGCTGAAGCGACTATTATTGGGGTCGCCAGGGAGAGGCAGGCAACATGAACAGTAAAACTATGTGTATCTTCATCATCCAAGGTAAATTGTTCAATTCTTTTAAGGGGGTTGCGTTTGCCCTTACATAGTGCCAACTAGTAATTATGAAGATGAAGTCATAATGGTCATCTGAGTACTTTGCTATATTTTATGTTACGAAGTATAATAAGAGTACTATTGCTGAGTATGCTGTATTCACACTAGTGTTGTCTACCCTGCTTTTAATTATTAATCTAATCTTCCAAATGCTAGGTGATGATGTGTTAATCACCTGAGCATTCGAGATCAAAAGAATACAACTACATCTTATTCTTTTAAATACTTACAACTCGCTTCATAATAAGTTGCCAGGATTTCCTGTGGATGTTTTAAGTCACCTACTCATAGAGTTAGAAGATAGGTACAGGGTGCCCAAAAATATCAAGTACCCCTATAAAAGTTTTCTACTAAAATACTTTGGTTGGTCACAGTGAATGATAATAATGATAGCACATGATTGGTTATTGGACTGGAGAGATATCATTGCACCAATCATATGTATCTATTCCACATTGCCAACCTATATTTTTAATGAAAAACTTTCTTAGGGGTACTCAATATTTCTGGGCACCCTGTAGTTTGCATTGTTTACCTATCTCACACACAGACTAACTATAAGTTTACTTGTAATTAGTTGGTATAATATGCTCAATTAATTGTTTTAATTTCATATGATCGAAAAATGAGTAGTTTCCTAGACAGTTTTGTGGTTGGAAAATACGTCTTTAACGCATGTATCAAAACAAGTGCGGAAAGTAGTTATTTTCCTCCGTAGGGAGGAAAGTAACTGTTTTCCGCACATGTTTACAAATTCAAAATCAGCCATTTTTTTAAATTTCAGCATTTATTTTCCTCTCATATGAAATTAAAATAGTAGGTATACGCGACAGGATTGGGCAGTAACGCGATTAACTTGTGCGATTTAAGTCACTTGGCTTCGCCTTGCTCCTTAAACTTCGCACTCGTTAATCGCATACTTTCCGCTCCTGTCACATAATATACTATTACACTAACATCTGTAAATAAAAACCATAAGTAATTGGTACAAGAAGGCTCTCTTTATTTATAGTATAGTAACTTCTCACTGTGTACATTGAGGTAGATAGGATTGCCTATTCTAGAGCTAGCTAGGTATTAATTTGGAAAATGTTCCTTCTTAAAGGAATATTTCTCAGAAAACCACCTTAGGAGAAAATTATCATAATCCATTTTTCTAGCAGTCCCGTCTAACCCCACTGTTACACATCCTGAAAATTCTGTGGTATTTTCAGGCAATTTTTTTAAATCTAAAAATTAATTAGGGTGACTGAAACGTTGGTTATGTGAGTTTAGTGGCATGTTCTTTTCAAAAATCATGACCCTGTTCAAATTGGAGGTGGATACCTCGAGTGGTTTCTTTGTAAATATGTTTTTTTTTTAGTCTGAAAAATATTAAAACAATCATTGGTGAGTTATCTGGAATGAGGTGGAAAAAAGTGGTGTATTTGAACTTCCCTTCATTTTCGATTAGTTTTAGATAGGCAGTAGGTAAATCAATCTCCAATAGGAATGCTCTTTTCTCGAGTTCCAGTCGATTTCAAGCCCATGGCAACATCTCAGCACAAAATCCCTGGAATTGGAAAAACTCTCCACGTAGATTACAAAAATCAATCACGCAATTCAAATATCTTTTCAAAGACTAACAAGTATTTTACTATAGGTACATTGATTCAAAAGGCATATAATGCCACACCAAGCCATTCTTTTGGGCACCCCTTGAACAGACACGCTATGCGGTAGATATGTACACGAACAGATGATCCGAGAGGGTTGGGGAAACTGTCTGGTGTTTTGTTCGCCCTCGCCAAGTCCAGCTTCACTTGCAGACGATTTTCATTTAGTCGCATACACGCTCACACGCACACTTGCGAAATTATCTGCAATCCGAAGCTCTACCGATGCCGATGCCGCCGCCATAACCGCCTACAAATTTATGCAAAAATTAACGCGAATGCGTTTTACCATGTTTACGCGTGTCGTACTGCGTTAACCCTTTCGAAAATTACAATATTAATTAGCTATTCCTTTACTACACCTAGGAATGTTTTATAATTTGATTTGAACGTTGCGCGTATACATAAAGAATCAATACAGGGGATATTGACTGTCTGGAATTTCGCACAGCCCCTTGCTCTTCTACTCACCTCTCCAGCTTACTTGATTTGTTGTGCTCAGTGTCGACTATAGTACTACGAGTATATAACCCTTTTGCAGGCAGACAACTGCACTACGCATTCGTCAGACGGTTTTTTCTTCGTTTTTTCTTGTTTTCTCTTCGCCTCTTTAACTCTTCCCTTTCCCTTAATTTTCCTGGTTTCTTCGTCACTACCAGCTCTTTCATAGCGGAGACGTCGTGTTCCTGGGGTTTGATTATTGTTTCTCGCCATGTCTTTTACTCCTACAAACGAGTGTATTAGGGGTGGAGTAAAAAAAAAAACACATCCTCGATTTTGGCTAAAATTAGCGAGCAAGTTTAGTTCAAGGATTTTACTTTTTCCGAGTTTTTTCACAAATTCATTTTTTTTTCCAAATCGCTTTGATATCATACATATATGTTATCTTTTATCTGTGACATTTCAGTTGAATTTTTAAAAATCTAAATGTAAGGTTTCAGGTTTTTTTTTCAAATCTTGAATCATTATGCTTGAATGTTTTCTGTTTTTTGTAAATCTAAAATATAATGTAGTGTTTTGTATGCAGAGGCGTGCAGAACGGTGGGGAGGGTGTACCCCCCCCCCCCCCCGACAGAAAAATGTTGGGAAAATGTGGAGAATTTTTGAATTTTTGGGCTAAAATTGGATGCGTTCAAGGTGTCTTAACAGGTCCTACTGGTCCTGCTGGTCCTACCAAAGTCCTACACTGTTTCTCAAAAGTTTTTTTAGTCCGCTACTAAAATCCTACTTTTCAACAATTTTATCCAAAAGTCGTACTTTTTTTCCAATAAGACACTTTAAAATTTTCAATTTTTCCCCTTTTTCCGGAATTTTAGACAAATTTTGTAGGAAAGGGCTCATTGTAGACTTTTTTAGATTTTGAATTACACATTTTTGAAAGTTTTTGTCCTCGCTTCGCTCGGGCTATTTGCATCTTCTTTTCAAGCAAAGAAAATTTATTGTTCGAATTCAAGAAATGGTCAAAGTTTGAATCAGAAAAATAAACTCCTCTCTCTATAAAGAAACTTTTCACATGACTGAATTTTGAAAAGCTTTTGGCCTCGCTTCATTCAGGATTGTTTGCTTTTCTTTTTTCAATTTTAAATTTTCCAAAAAAAATCATCGTTTGAATTTTTAAATTTTGAAGCAAAATGATAAACTTTTTACTAGTAACTCATCACACAAAAAAACTATACTTATTTTTATACTTCTCGAAATCCTGATTTTCGAGAGCTTTTGCCCTCGCTTCGCTCAAGCCCATTCGCTTTACTTTTTCAATTTTGAATTTTTTAAAAATTTTTTTTACAAAAATTTAGATAAAAACTTGAATGTAAATTTTGACCCAGCGCGTCCCCCCCCCCCCCCCTCCTTGAAAAATTCCATAAGTGCTCGAAAAATCACCTGCTGAAAGTCCTGCAAAAAGTCATACTCAAGTCCTACTTTTTCATTTTGAAATTTTGTTAGACATCCTGTTGTTGGGAATTTTGAAAAAAGCTTGGGAATGTAAATTTCATAAATTGCCAAAACCATTGATTTTTACTCCTTAAATTATAAGTCTTTAAAATCTTTCACCCTCGCAATTTCCTTTCCTCTGACCAAATTAAGAGGATAGAAAAAAAAATGGAAAAATGTAAAAATTTTGAAGCTATGAAATTAAAGTTTTTGTAAGTATAAAAAAGACGTTGTTTTATGTTTCAAATTATAAATTTTTCACAGCTTTCGTCCTCGCTTCGCTCAGACAGATTCGAATTCTCCTGTAATAATTTTCAAACGTTTCCTAGAATGGAAAAATCAACTCGAGAAATTCCGAAAACATGATCCAATCAATGAAAAAATTCAAGAAAATGTTTTATTTTTCCAACATTTTTGTTTCCAACTTCCTTTTTAAAAAATGGTTCGAACCACATGTGGCCAATTAGTTGGAAAAATCTGGTGCGGGAGGGGGGGATCTGGAATTGAAAATTTGTTAAAATGTAGCGAGAAAAATTGTCCCCTCCCCTCACTATACATCGCTTCGTCACGCGTCTGTTTGTATGGATTATATTTTTTAGTCACTTGAGTTACCTTTTTTTTTTTTTTTTTTTTTTTTTTGAGGAAGTGAAAGACTCAGACACTACCCAGAAAAATGTTAAGCCTGCTTGCAGTTCATGAGGCTGAGCAAAAAGTCCACAAAGTAGTTATTTTTGTTATTTTTTTTTTAAAATTGTGCTTTTTTAGCTCTGACCCTCTAACAAGGTTTTTTTTAGGGGAAGAATGGGGTAACTTTGCGTTTTGAAAACATTGTGCCAAGTCTGCGAAGTCATCGGAAAACATCATTTCCTAAATTGGAGAAGTGTTTTGGAGTGCAGTAGTGCCAATTTTTCGGTCATTATTGCCAATTTCAAATAATGAAGAAAAATATATCCAAAAACTTACCACGTTTTTGGGTTTTTTAAAATTGGAAAAAGTGATCAAAAAATTGGCTGTACCTCAAGCTAAAATATTTCTCCAGTTTCAGAAATGATATTTTCGATGCTTTGGCTCAATTAATGTGAAATATTTTAGAAGAAAAAAATTTCCTAAACCCGAATTTACCCAAAAACAAGCGATTTGCAAATTTTTAACCGCTTAGTGAAACCCTAAAAATAGTCTTGGATTCTGATGGAAATGGCGTAAATCGACGTAGAATCTCAAATAGGTACTACATATAGAAAACTGAGAAATCATACCTACGAATAGAAACGCTCAACCTGCATCTTTTTCGAATTTCGGCCAATTGATTTTGGAGGCGAAGGTGGGAGGGGGAGGGGATCAAATAACTTCGAAAAAAATTCTAGACGTTATTTTTAGACAGAAAATAATCGCATCTGCTGAAAATACCTACGAGGAAAAAAATAGAAAATTTTCCAATGTCGCTGAAGTCCAAGTACTGTACGTCGAATAGGTATGCAATAAGTATACCTACATTTTCAGAAAAAAGAAAAAAGAAAAAAAAACATTAAAAGTTGATATAGTCGATGCAGATGTACAAGCAATATGCAGCATATACCGATCTAATGTCCAACTGGTTGCCTAAACTAATATTCCAAGGGCACTTTGAATTTCAACTCCGCCTCTCTGCTGCAAACTCGTATAATTTTTATCCATTTAAAATGGCTTTTTTGCGATCCTTTTTAAGGCAGGCTTCCGGCTAATGTGGTCGGCTAACTCGAAATTTTACATAGACAAGTAGATAGTACAATAATGTATAATCTAACAAAACGTGAAGCTGTTTTGGAAACATGTACACTCGTACTGCTCGTAGGTACAGTAACAGTTACACTATCGTACCCCAGAGCAGCAAAGTGAAGAGAAAAGGCCAAACGAATACTCTCGCATAAGTTAAGAGTTGCTGTTCTGAAGACAGTTTTGAAAGTTTAAACATTCGTGCGGTTAACCGAGTCGAATAAGTTTGAAACGATGAATGAAAACTTGGAATAAAATTTTGACATTTCGATACCACATCGAGCCATTACACTACGTACACTTCGTCTATATACCTATCGTATACGTCTTCGTCGTTTGTATAACGTTTATTTAATACGTGTTTTGTGTAATTGTACGAGCTACGTGTACATTTTAATTTCAAAGTCAGCATTTGAAATTATTATACGCGATGAAACCGCTGTACTTATATGTTGCGATGATGCTTTTGACGCTTTTTTAGCGAGTGTAGATATCTTTAATCTGCAAAAATCTTCGTACTCGTACCTACTTTTCGCGAACAATAAACGAATAATAACAAAAATAATAATGATATAATTTTTGAAAACATGAAACAGCAAAAAAAAAATAGAGAGAAGAGAAAAACAATAAATATTTGATACCTACGTATATACGTAAAAACACTAGGTCATTTACATGTATTAACCGTTCTGTTATATGTACATTTTTCACAAACAACATTGTAACGAGCCGGGTTATACTGGCAACGACATTTTTCATAGTATGGTACATTACGAGACGAGTAGCCTCTTCCGCAGCACATCACATCGCAATTTTCTGCGGCGTTCAAGCTGGAGTCACAGTCTCTAAATTTGGAAACAAGAAAATTGATTAGAATTTTGACAACTACTGTAATCAGCTTTTTGGAAATTAACATAAACTGCGATGGCCCTGCCATTTCAGACATTTTTACCCAAAGATGTCCCCACAATGGAGACTTAAAAAAAATAGAATATACTTCCCTAAAAACTTCGTCTACGACCTTTTTTCTCGTAGGGAGCTAAATTGCAGAAAAAACGCAAAAGGCCTAGTTTTTGAAGGGTTTCCAAAGGGGACTTTTATGTAGGTAGTACATATATTACTCGCATTCCCTTCATTTTTTTTTTTTTTTTTTTTTTTTTTTGAGAAGCCATTACTGTTAGGATTTTTTTTTGGGTGAATCATGAGAAAATTGTCTGAAATGACTGGTCTGTGAAATGGTTATAGATACTTAACAAGGGAACCTCTTGAGGTGTCCGCCTCCGATTTGAACGGGACCAGGATTTTTTAAAAGAGCATAGTCTAAAACTTTTAAAACCAAATTTTCAGCTGCCCCACTTCATATCTCGATATTCGGCGAACGTTTGAAAATTCAAAATTGACTGTTTTTGGTGACTTATACCCTACTTTTTTCAAAAAAAGTACGTACATGATCAGTAAAAATGAAATCCTACCCGTAAAACTGATATTAATTCCCCAAATCCAAATTTCGTCATTTCCAGCCATTCTGGAGCCTCCAGCGCGATTTTTCAATTTCTCCAGAATTTTCAATTTGCTCCAGAAGGCGTGAATATGAAGTCGCGCAGCTAAAAATCGAGTTGTGTATTATACTCGACCTGTTTAACGAATTTATCCACATTTGAGTTGATTCTGGAGGGGACACCTCAAGAGTGGTTTTTGACCAGCTTTTTTCATAATAAAAATATCCAAAAATTAAAGGGAGGCCCCAGAAAGCCTGGAAATGGTGAAATTCGCTCTCGTGAGGTTAATTAATGACAAAATACAGCAATTCGCGCAAATTTCAAAAATTTTCTCACGAACGAAAAATTTTTGATTTTTGGATATTTTCATTTTGGAAAAAAGCTGGTCAAAAAACCACTGTTGAGGTGTCCCCTCCAGAATCGGTTCAAATGTGGATAAATTCGTTAAACAGGTCGAGTACAATGTACAACTCAATTTTTAGCTGTCCAACTTCATATTCATGCCTTCTGGAGCAAATTGAAAATTCTGGAGAAATTGAAAAATTGCGCTGGAGCCTCCAGAATGGTTGGAAATGGCGAAATTCGCCCTCGTGGGGTTAGTTCATGACGAAATACTGCGATCCGAGCAAATTTCGAAAATTTTCTCGCAAATTGGAATTTTTTGATTTTTGAATATTTTTATTTTGGAAAAAAAGCTGGTCAAAAAACCACTCTTGAGGTGTCCCCTCCAAAATCGGCTCGTATGTGGATATATTAAACAGGTTGAAAATAACACACAACTCGATTTTCAGCTGTCCAACTTCATATTAAGTAACGTCTTCTGGAGCAAATTAAAAATTCTGGAGGAATTGAAAAATCGCACTGGAGGCTCCAGAATGGCTGGAAATGGCGAAATTTGGATTTGGGGAATTAATATCAGTTTTAGGATTTATTTTGATCATTTTTACTGATCATGTACGTACTTTTTTGAAAAAAGTATAAGTAAATCACGAAAAACAGTCAATTTTGAATTTTCAAACACTCGCCAAATATGAGATATGAAGTTGGGCATCTGAAAATTTGGTTTTGAAGGTTTTAGACCATGCTTTTTCAAAAAATCGCGGTCCCGTTCAAATCGGAAGCGACACCTCAAGAGGTTCCCTTGTAAGTATTGTTAATGAGCAAAACATGTACGCTTAAGATGTACTGCCTGTAGTAGTTATTACCTTCCGGATGTTCCGTAAATTCCAAGTTTTGGATTACGTACACAATAATTTGGCGAATCTTGTACGTAAAGTAAGCATCGTTCATTTTCATAGCGTGTTACTACGTGCATTCTGCTCAGCGTGTGTACTTGAACAGCTCGGTTATAAGCAACCATGACGCTTTCGCCGATCTCGCTGAATTTCATCGGTAAACCTCTCCAGCACGTTTTTATACTACAAGAACCGGAGACGCCGTGGCATTTACAGTGAGTTGTCAGGCTTTCGGAAACGAGCTGAAAAATGAAATAAAAGTACACATAAGTAAAATATGTAGTGATTTAAACTTTGTAGGGAAATTGTTATTTTTCATCTCATTACGGGATTTTCCTTTCGCTCAGTCGCTGATTTTGTGAGATTGTATTTTTTTTAAATTGAAAATTGGGATTGGCCATATCAGTTACTGAGTGATCGAGTTACATAAAACTGGAATTTCAATTTTGATACCATATTCCCACTTGAAAATATTCAGTAGGTGGAAAACTGCAGGCAAAAGAAATGAAAATCATCTGAAAACCGGACAGCTGTTGGCAATTCACATTATATATGTGACCCGCTCTGACAAAACCGACCATTTCGACAAAATTTCAAAAAATGTTTTTTTCTCAAAAATCTGATCTTTCAACCCTTAAAACTCATTTTAAACATCATTATTTTGGACACTTTTTTTTGTCGAAACGGTCGGTTTTGTCAGAGCGGGTCACATATAGTCGGGAAGCCCACTTAAGGATAAATTGCACCCCCCCCCGTCGATCCTCCGGGACAACTTTTTTCTTAAAGGGGGAGTCCTAAGGAACATTTCTACCCCTTGCACTCAAAAAAAAAAGTGGCCCTACTTACAAAATGGCGGCCATTTTGATTGACAGGTCAGCCGAATTCGCAGATTTTGCGTTTTAACACAGACTTGCACGAACTTTTTCAAACTTTACAAAGGTAGATCGAAAGATCATGCAAAAATTTATCACCTGTCAAAATTTCAAGTGCTGAAGTGCGTTTTTCGATTTTTGGTGAATTTTTGAAAATCGAATTTAGGCCAAAAATGAGGGAAAAAATCAAAATGTTACCAAATTGACCAAGAAAGCTGAAATTTGGGATATACCCTATTTTCGACATGCCAAATCGATTGGAAACGGTTTCAACCCGTTTAGAGCAGTTCTGGAGCCTCCAGCAGATTTTTGAAACTCGAAATTCCCATAAAATTCCATCAAATTGGAGCTGTAAAGCTAAAATTTATTCTGCAAACTAAATTCAATACGCTACGAAGTACTGCAGGTGAATTTCAAGTCGTTTTGAAGCCTCCAGCGACTTTTTAAAAATTCCTGATGCCTCCAGCAGATTTTTGAAACTTTAAATTTTTACAAAATTTCATCAAAATGGAGATGGAAAGCTGAAATTTACTCTACACTCCATATTTTAACACCCTCTGAAAACGACTTCTGGTGGGTTTCAAGTCATTTTAGAGCCTCCAACGACTTTTTTGAAAATTACTGGAGCCTCCAGTACATTTTTGAAACTTGAAATTTCCCCAAAATTTCATCAAACCAAGACTTGCCAAATCGATTGGAAACTGTTTCAAACCGTTTTGAGCAGTTCTGGAGCCTCCAGCAGATTTTTGAAATTCGAAATTCCCTCAAAATTTCACCAAAATAGAGTTGGAAAGCTGAAGTTTATTCTGCAAACTAATTTCAATACGCTACGAAGTCAACTGCAGGGGAATTTCAAGTTGTTTTGGAGCATCCATCGATTTTTTGAAAATTACTGGAGCCTCCAGTGGATTTTTGAACCTTTAAATTTTCACAAAATTTCATCAAACGGAGATGGAAAATCAAAATTCATTCTGCAAGCTAATTTTAATACGCTACGAAGTCGTCTGCTGGGATTTCAAGTTGTTTTGGAGCCTCCAGCCACTTATTGAGAGGTCGTATAGGTGTTTTTTGGAAAATTGAAATTTCCAAGAAGCAGCTGGAAGCTTCAAAACCATTTGAAACCACCATGTAGTCGGCTTCATATCGAATTGAAATTAGTTTGCGAAGTAAATTTCAGCTTGCCAACTCCATTTGGTAAAATGTTCCAGGAATTTCAAGTTTCAAAAATCTACTAGAGGCTCCAGTAATTTTCAAAAAGTCGCTGGAGGCTCCAAAATGACTTGAACCCACCTGAAGTCGTCTTCAGAGGGTGTTAAAATCGAAGTGTAAAGTAAATTTCAGCTTTCCATCTCCATTTTGATGAAATTTTGTAAAAATTTAAAGTTTCAAAAATCTGCTGGAGGCATCAGGAATTTTTAAAAAGTCGCTGGAGGCTTCAAAACGACTTGAAATTCACCTGCAGTACTTCGTAGCGTATTGAATTTAGTTTGCAGAATAAATTTTAGCTTTACAGCTCCAATTTGATGGAATTTTATGGGAATTTCGAGTTTCAAAAATCTGCTGGAGGCTCCAGAACTGCTCTAAACGGGTTGAAACCGTTTCCAATCGATTTGTCATGTCGAAAATAGGGTATATCCCAAATTTCAGCTTTCTTGGTCAATTTGGTAACATTTTGATTTTTTCCCTCATTTTTGGCCTAAATTCGATTTTCAAAAATTCACCAAAAATCGAAAAACGCACTTCAGCACTTGAAATTTTGACAGGTGATAAATTTTTGCATGATCTTTCGATCTACCTTTGTAAAGTTTGAAAAAGTTCGTGCAAGTCTGTGTTAAAACGCAAAATCTGCGAATTTGGCTGACCTGTCAATCAAAATGGCCGCTATTTTGTAAGTAGGGCCACTTTTTTTTTTGAGTACAAGGGGTAGAAATGTTTCTTAGGACTCCACCTTTAAGAAAAAAGTTGTCCCGGAGGATCGACGGGGGGGGGGGGGTGCAATTTATCCTTAAGTGGGCTCCCCGACTAATAGGGAGAGAATTGAAACGTTGAAGTCATCAAAAAGCATATCTATGGGATACTTTCTGAATGTACATCTGTAAGTTGATTATAAACTACTGAATGTGGAAAGAAGTTCTCATTTGATTCAAATTCGCCAAGAAAAAAAGTGCAAAAAGTACTTGTTTTGTATGAAATGGCGGGCAGTTGTTCGAAAATGATTCACTGATGTGATTATACATCAGGTTAAATGTCCTTAAGATGGATTTTTCATTTTTCATTTATTTTTTTTTCAATTATGGAGCTCAGCAAAAAATTATTGCAGAAAAGATTGTTTCAGAAAAATTTTTTGATCGTTTTTTGATTTATTCCTGATGTCTTCATTGAGTGTTTTTTGAGTTTTTGAAGATGGCCCACCTGGAGCGAAAATTTGAAAAAATACCAATTATAGTACTCATGCAGATACATTTTTTTGAAAAAAAATTTCATGTGTTTGAATTAGGTTTGGAGATACGCCGGTTTCAAATTTTCTTTTGTCAATATCTCTCTCCTGGGGGCCAACAATTTTTGAAAAAAATTCACGTTGCTGGGATCATATCTTCTTCAAGTATTTTGAGTGAATACACATTGTTTTTTTCAAAACTCGTTGAAGAATGATTTTTCCCCCTGAAAAAAAACGTTTTTTTCGCTATTGTGAGCAAGGTAGGTGGGGGTGGGGGGAATTTTTTGGCTCCGACATTTTTTTTTAATGGTACCCAACAATGTTTCATCAAAATTTCAAAAAAAAACAAGGACAGGGGCATTTCACCTATTTTACCCAGAAATACCCTTCAAGCTATCTTGATATAACCACAAAAATACTTCTGCACGTGTAGTTTTACGATCACGCGGTTTAAATGAATTTTCAATTACACAATTCTGAGGTAAAATTTCACGCTGAACAACCTGGTTCTCTTTGATTTCCGCCATTTGTCCATATTTTTGGAGAAAAACGTAAAAAACGTGGTTTTTTGAGAGTTTTTTGGGCTTATGAGCTTGACCCACCACTCCAAATGGCCGGGTGATGACTTCAATAGAAAGTAGACCTAAAGATACATATTTGACGAAAAAATCGTTTTGGTATGTTTTTTCGTTCCGGAGTAATGTCGATTTAAAGTTTTCTTTTGTCCGCCCTTCTCCCCCCATGCGATGAAAAATTCTGAAAAAATTCAGAGAGGTACCCCCTTGTACCCTCTAACTATATTCGTTTACAGAATAAATTTATCTATCTTAATTACGCGATGATACAGAATTTTTCCCCTGAAAAACGCGTTTTTTTGCCTCCCCCTGGCTGAGGGGAGTGGGGTGGGGAGCGGGCTATGGGCCCAAAATTATTTTTGGGGGGTACTAAACATACCCTGTGAGTTTCATCAAAATCCGAGGTTAAGGGCATTTTGCCTATCTTATCCGGGGGTACCCTTTAAGTTCATCTCTGTACTGGACGAAAAAATTAACAACTTCGGCAAAAAGTTTTATGGTCAATTTAAACGAGATGGCAGTCTATGTGATGTACTTAGATGTAGAATGAAGTCTCATTCGTGCCCAAGCTATTTCAAGAGAAATCTTGGCGATTGAGTGCAGAAAGGGTCTAAGTCCCATTTGTTTAGGCAGCAACAGCGCCGGCGCACGTGAATATTTTTTTTTCTAAACAGTGTTAAAAATTGTGTCTTGGGGTTCTCTTTCAATGACCTTCAGCATGTTTACCAAAAATTTTTGACTTTCAAATAAATCAGTTTTTTGTTATTCCTGAAAAATCTTTCGATTTTGTTCAAATTTTTTTCACATGACCTACCCACCCAACTACTTGAAAAAAAAACACCGATAATCCCCCCAGCCCTCTCGAGGGCTCAGTTGGGAGGGTTTCTTTTGCTGTATCAATTTCCTGAAGTATTCCACTTCGGGGGCTCATAACTTTTCCGCTAGAAAACTTATCGACTCGAAAATAATTTCACAGTCCAAAATGACATCCAAATTTGATTCAAAAACGTTCATGTAAAAGTTCATAAAAATTTTATAAAAGTTCAAAGTTGAACTTCCAGTGAAAATACAAATTTCGAAGTGGCGCCCCAAGTGCGAGCTATAATTCACAATTACGCAAAAAATCACTGTAGATGTAATTTTTTATGCTGTTTCGGAATATATTGTTTTGAAAATGGGCACTTTCAACTGGTGGGGGATTACCCCCCTCAAATTTGAGTCCAAAATTCAAAATGGAAAATCAAAAAAAATGTCTAAAATCACGCAATTTGAAAATCAAATGAAATATTGTCCATCAGGTTTGAATTGAGGTGATTTGATTTTCCGAATACGAATTTGGAAACAATAGATCAAATTTATGAGTTCGCAAACGATTTTGATTTTTAATGGATTTTTAAAAAATTATACTTGGATCAAAAATGGAAAAAAATCAAAATTTTACCAAATAGACCAAGAGTGAGTGATCTGTTTTCGACCCTCCAAATCGATTAGAAACGGTTTCGAACCATTTTGAGTGGTAGTTCCGGAGCACCCTGGCAGATTTTCGAAAATGAAATTTCTACAACATTTTACCCATTTTTAATATTCTAAGTCGATTTGAAGTGGTTTCAGGCTGTTGTGGAATCTCAGATTTTCTATAAAAAATTCAAATGCGCAACAAAACCTTCAAATCATTGAAAAAATTGATTGACTTTTGAAAAATATTTTCGTATTTTATTGTGTTTTGAGTTTTTTTTTTTTTTTTTTTTGTATAGATGAATTCTAATCTCTACGAGCCAATTAGGTTCCAGGGAAGTAGGTACTCCTTCTCTAAGGAGTATTTTTTAGAAAACCTCCTCACAATCTAATTAAATTAATATTTCAAATAGCCAGTCTTTCTACGCTTCACCCCTACAAACATTTAACACTGACTTGAGTATTTCACCATAAATAAATAAAATACACAGAAAATTATTATTCATGCAGGGAGGTAAGTATATTTTTAAAAATTATGATGATTTACATCCAATTCAGATGCTCTAAAGTATATTGGTATTGATATAATCAATATGTACTTGAGAGGTGTAAATGAAAAGGAAAGCGTTTGAAATTGCGATTGTGATTAGTACTGTCTGAATAGCAAACTTGATCAATTTTTAAGAATTAACTAAGTAATGTATACCTAGATACCAGTAACTCTTGAAGTTTCGTACAAAGTGCTCAAAACTTTTTGAATAATCTTAATTCTTAGATATTTCATCGAGTCTACGTACCTATTTGTATTGAATATCAGATTCAACATAATTTGACAAATTTATCGAATTTCGTAGAATACTTATCGTTAAGAATGTAGGTACATTCACCAAAGAAGCGGTGCAATTCTTCATCTTCAGTGCTTTATCAACGTTCATCGCTAATATTTTCAACACCTTTGAAGTGAGTTCATCGATATTTTGGTGTTTCAAGTTATCCGATTCCAATTTCTTGCGGTCAGATTTTAACATTTTTACTCGTTCTGTCGTATTGTGACTGTTGATCTCGGATTTACATGCTTCCATCTGGGCGCTCTTAAAACGCATCTTCAATCGAACCGTATCATCGGATTTTTTCTTCATATTGTCCGTGTCTTCCTCCGTTGTGGTTTCTATCTCCAATATTGCAGAATTCAAAGACTCGGTGAGTGTATCCGTGCTACTTTGATGGCGTGATAATTTTTTATAATGATTGTAATTTTTCTGCATAGTATAAAAAGTATGGCACTATCACGCAAAAAGTAATAACGAACGATTAGAACACAATGGCACACGTCAGACTAGAATGATCAGCGAATACTACAAAAGTACTCGTATTCCGGTAATACTTATTTTTCCAAATGGTGAGAATGTAGGTGTTGGGGAAAATGACGTTGGTTTAATAGGTACGTCTACGTAGTACGTACGTCATTTTGAAATTGCGTATAATAAACTTCAGAACAACTCGTTTCGCATTGAAACAAAATCTGCAGAGATTTCGACAGCACGTAGGTACTTATCTATGCATTAAAGTACAGTTCTACCTCTCACCTTTTTTTTTTTTTTAGTAATACGAGCTTTCGTACTTGAGTAAAATCGAACAATATAAAGTAGCATATTTGACATTATTTAAAAAGTTACACCATACGCAACAATGACGAATGAATCAACTTTTGAAATACATCAGAAAGGTTACCCCTTGATTTTTCAGGACTGACAATCCAATTCGCATGTGTGTAATTTAGGGTGTCGAAAAATGTAATTTCTGAAACTGGGAAAATATTCTGGAATATGTACTTACATTGCCACTGTTTTCCAATCAATCCAATCATTACTTTTAATTTCAAAAACTCGAAAAAATTGTGAAATTTTTCGGCTAATGAATTGTTTTTTTTTTTTGGTGTGTTTATAATTACTGGCTTATTACACCCTGCGTAAGAAAGTTTATACATATTTGATATGAGGGAATATGCTCTGATCGCCTTAGCGATGATTAAATTAATCCCTTCGTACATTTAATCGTAATATTCTTCGTTAGCGTAGGTGTATAAGATTTATTTATACTGGAAGTATGGCAACGTGAGAACTACGCATAGAGGGGAAATGATTTATTATGTCCGGTGGCTCGTAGATTGAGGGAAAACTCGAGGGTACGAGCATCGGATTTCCAGCCACGAACCTCACTTGGAATAAGCTACTCGCGATGGCTGGTTCTTGGTCACAAAAAGACGTATAGGCAATGAAGGTCTAAAAACCTTCATCCCTCTTAACTGTTTTCGCCCACTACCACTGTGGATAATTTGTTTTATAATGTGAATTAATTAAATACGTTCATTTAAATTAACCATTTTACGGATATTTCTCCGATCCGGTACCTATCAGGAAATAAGAAACAAAATAACCCAATTCTGTCGCCGATCTTAGTATGAGTGGATCACAGGAGAGGCAGAAAATAAGCACAGTGTCGTAAGTTGTGAAATAGACTTATTAGTTAAATAATAATATTATGAGGGACGTAACACACCTAGTCTAATTAAATAATACATAATTGCATCGCCAAGTAGTTTTAATTAAGCTTATACTTAATTATATCACGAGTCTATAGTTTATGCGAGATGTCAAGTAGATGTTGAGTCCACTATCGAACATAGAATAATGCATATTATGTTACATTTTCCTAAATCCTAACGTGTATTTTGTCGTGCTAAAATATTAATAAATTGCTTTTAAGAATATTTCTGCGATCTTGAGTACATTCTTGGTATTTTAGTATGATTTTTGTGTATATGGTGGATTGGTTTTACATAAGGTGCACCGGGGGAAGTTGGAATTCGGGGTAAGTTAGAAAACTTGCTCTAGCGCCTAGAGGTTTATATCTGACGAAGTGCCACTAAAGGTGACTTGAGGGCACTACCCCTACTTCATCACTGCATAAAAATTTTTGCGATTCAGTTTCATTTTAGATGTCTTTGGTTCAATTGTATTTTGTTGTTGTTTTGAACTTATTTTGAATTTGGTCTTAAATACAGACTTTCTATTTCTTAGTTTTTCGCATATAGCAGACGAACCGTGCGTCCTAGTGAAAATCTGATGAGAGTGATCTCAAAGAGAATTAAATTCTCTACAATTTTGTTTTTATGCAATTTTTCTAAGACGCTCGGTTTGTGATCTACGCCTCTACAAAGTTTAGCCTGTTCTGACTTCCCCCAATTGGGGTAAGTCAGGACAGTTTATATTTTATTCCACTGAGTAAAAGCTACTGTGTCAATCGCGCTCAAATTTTTACCATAGGTTAAGAACCCTTATGGGAACCTACATAATAAATTTGATCCATTTTGGTTCATTAGAAGGGGAGTAACAGCTGGTCAAAGTTGAAATTGCGAAAAATCATTCTGACTTGCCCCGGTGCACCTTAAGGTCTTTTCTCTCAGAGCTATCCTGGTACGAGTAATTATTCACTCTCTAGGGAATAATTCTTGACTTCTGCCCTTATCCAAATATAATACTTATACCTCCCTATCTCAGTAATTCCTAATCCCACTATATCATATTGAGTTAGTTAGGTTGTGTTTTTCAATCAAAACGATACATTTTTTTTTTTATTTCGGAGGGGTTGTTTGGAATGAAGGGAGAGGTTTCATCTATTTGAAGATATGATCGATCTTAATGTAGATGGAGGCAATAGAATAATAACTAGGTAACCAGTTTATCGCGCATACTGCGCTCCTCTTGTAGACGTGAATTGTTCATTTTGAAAATTTTGAAAGTATCTTTTTTTGCCTATAATTCTCAAAAAGTCTTGCTTTCTGCTAACATAATAACATTGTTATTGTTGCTTTTTACCGGAAATTGGGAAAGGTTATGGCTGTTTTAAGAATTGACAGAAAAAAATTGTTTAAAAGCAAAAATTCCAATAATTCTTACTTTTTCATCAAAAATTACCCAAAAGCATAAATTGTTCTCTAAAATATCTCAAAAAGCATCACTCTGTCATCACTTTATCATTAATCAAAATAATGTCCTAATTTTCTACAAAAATTGAGAAAAATTATCATCTTTCTTACTAACAATTGCCTGAAAAGTCATGGTTTCATTTTTCAAAAAGTAGACAAAAATTTCAAGTTTTAGGTAAAATTGCGAATTAAGGCTACCTACTTATCACTTTTTTAACAGAAGTTGCTGAAAAATTCCAAAAAGACTCGTTTTTTCCCTACAGTTGAAATGAAACTAACACATCGCGGATAGGATCTAATACCACATGACTGAAAATTTCAAACTTTCACTTAACTTTGACCGGGAACTTTCTTAAGCTTTTTTTCTCCAGGTACAACCTAGGTACTTTACATGTACCCCCCTACCCATCTAATATGCCATAATTGATTATTGAGATTTTTTGAACTCACAGTGCAACTTTTTGAATTTTCAACAAAAACCTGCACATCTACACTTCAGAGCCTTTCTATTGAGAGGTTGTTTCTCTCGGTTCAGCCATTGCCAATATCACAATTATTATTGATTTTGAACTCTTAATTTATTTTCCTCAAAACTTTGCACAAAATTTGAAAATATTTCTCCATAAAATTGAAATTATTTCAAACTTTTAAAATCAAAAATGCAGCAATTTCTTCACAATGTTGATTTTTATTTTATCAATAAAATTTGCATAGGTTTTTAATCAGCTATGCTCAATTTTTCATCTGATATTGATGAAGCACCTGATTGTCAAAACGTTTTCAATAATTCAACAACCATTTCTCTAAGATAGACTATAGGTAATTTTTTTTGGAATTAGATTAGGTTTTGCAGTATTAATGTCTGAACAATTTATTTGATTCACACTGATGATTTGAAAAATAGAGAAAAAAACACAAAATTTTACGACTTTTTTGGACTTTTGAAAAAAAATTTTCAATGAAATACTTACTTGACACAGTTTTAGAAATATTCCAAGATTTCTAAGTCAAAAATGCAATTAGGAATTTCCTCAAAACGGGTTCTAATTTTCTCAAGGACTCACAAAAAAAAATTCAACCCCTCAGTTGAAAAATCTAAACTCCTACATAAAACATTAGAGATTTTCCCAAATAGTCCGAAACTTGCATAAGTTGATGAAAAAGTGAGATGCTAGATATAACCACTCCAGAACTCCAAAAAATGAAACCCTGGTTCGAGGATTCATTTTGATACCCAATGTGCTAAAAATATAGCACTTTTTTATGTGTACATCAACACAGTTGTTTTTGTTTTGAGCTTTTTAAAAACTTTTTAAAGCTCCCTTCAGAATCTTTTCAACTTTTGATAAAAACCATCACAACTAAAGTTTAAAAGCTATTTCTAAATTAAAATATTATTGAGTACCTAGTAGAGAATACTGATTGTATGAAGCTTTTTCAACTTTTTTAAGCTTTAGGATTTCATTTAAGCTTTTTTCAAAACTGCTAATGTGTCAAAATGTATTTGATGGCAAGCTTACTGGAGAATACTAATTTTTTATGCCATATCTGAAGCTTTCTAAAATTTTGTCAGCTTTAAGCTTTCTTCAAACTTTTACGAATATGGTCAAAAAGTATTTTTTGGCAAGCTCGATACAGGTAGACTATACATACTTTAAAATATTCATTGGGCACTGGATTAATATTCTAATGTTTACGTCATATCTAAAGCTTTTTGAACTTTTCTCAGCTTTAAGCTTCCTTCAAAATTTCACGAATATGGTCAAACAGTATTTTTTGGGGAGCTCTTTTTAGGGAGACTATGTATATGTACTTAAAATATTCATTGGGCACTGGAGAATTTTAATTATTTATATGAAGTATGACGCCTTTTGAACTTTTTCAAGCTTTAAGCTCCTACACGACTCACCCCATAACCCCACCTCGAACTCTATACGACCTCGAAAACATATCAATCGACATATTGCACGATAATATAAAGAACATTTGACATTTGAGCTTTTTAGAACTTTAAGCTTTTTTCAAAACTTTACGAATATGGTAGAAAAGTATTTTTGGCAAGCACTTTCTAGGTAGACCATACATACATTAAAATAGTTATTGGGTACTGAAGAATTCCAATTGTTTATGTCATGTATAACGTTTTTTGAGAAAATAATACGATAAATCAATTTTCTCGGGAGAGGAGATATGAGGGATGAGGCTGAGGCTGAGAAGTCGAAATAAATTCGATAAATTCAGTTTTTGGCTAGTTCGAAAGTTCGATAGTTACGCTCTCAGTGTTACAAGTTCAATGCCATTTATTAGGTATTTTAGAGAATAAAATAATTTTCAATTGGTGAGAGACGTGGTGCTATTATAAGTCAGGTATTTTTTTGTATTTCCTTCCGTGGGGGACGCTAAATTGATTTTGCAAGTCCTTAATTTCCATTACCTCCTGCCCTTCCTGTGTTTTGAGAAACAAATCGAAGCACTTAAATTATTTTTTTATTGTTTAAAAACGTATTTTTGGAAATATAAAAAAGTAATTTTCGTTTTAATTCGAGTATGTACAGGGTGGCCAGAAATATCGGGTACCCCTAAAAAAGTTTTCTAACTAAATACTTCGGTTGGTCACAGTGAATGATAATAATGATAGCACATGATTGGTTGTTGGACTGGAGAGATAACATTCCACCAATCATAATATGCATCTATTTCACGTTGCCAACCTATATTTTTAATGAAAAACTTTCTTAGGGGTACCCGATATTTCTGGCCACCCTGTACAAGGTAAGTAGGTACTAAGATATAAACTTGAATTCTACATTTTTAATTTAGAGCAATTTCCAAATTTTCAGAAATTTTTTTTAAAAAGTTAGGTACCAAATTTTTTGTTTTTATTTTTTTTTTCAATTTTATGACAATTTTTTGATATAATTTTTTTTAAAAATTACCAAATTTTTATTTTATTTTTAATTTTTTGTTAGTTTTTTAGTTTTTATGGCAATTTTTCGATAAGTAGGTACGTATTTTCGAACTAAGTATTGAATTTTTAATTTTTCAAAGAGTCGAGAAGTAACACGGAAAAAACGATAATGAAGGGATGAATGTTTAATTTCGGATTTTAGTACCAGACTTTCAAAAAGCACCACTTTTTGACATTTTGATATGATGTTACTTTAATGAATATAATATATAGTTTTGTAGTTGAATGCCTGCTCATTCACAATGTTTAAAGTAAAAAACACATAATTTGATTTTTTTAAGCTGACTATCTATTAGTTTATAGTCCGGCATATATGGCAGTAAGAAAAATTGCACCCTCCTCCCCCCTTAGATCCTGTGGGAAATTTTTTTTTTTCAATGGGACATCCTGAGAGACATTTTAAATCAAATTTGCTGTAAAGAAGTTGACCTCACTAACAAACGCGGCAATTTTGATTGATAGGTCAGCCAAAATCTCAGATATTGTTCTCCAACATAGGACTCGCGCGAAATTTTTTAAGCTGGGCAATGTCGGGTCGAAAGAACATGTACGAATTAATCAACAGTCAAAATTTCAAGTGTTGAAGTGCATTTTTCGATTTTTGGCGAATCTGGCACGAAGCCCTTGCTGTGCTGAATCCAGCTGATGCAAACAGTACAAATGGATCTGATCGAGCACTGCTACGTCCTTTTGCATGACAAAACTCGCTTTTCACCGAGCTCTCAGTGTGTACATTTTTTTCAGAAACTTCAGATATCGCCATATTTTAGAATTTTTATGAAAACACAGAGAAAAATATTTAACACAGATTTAAATATTTCAAAATGAATAAATGAATTTGCAGAAAATTATTATTCAGATGATATATTTTCATAAACTATAGTAAGTTACATTCATCTTCAGATAAAGCATATTTACGTGCACTCTACCTACAGATATACGAGTAGGTAATCAATAAATAAAATGAAAAGGAACGCGTTTGAAATTACAAGGAAACTTTTTGAATAATTTGAGATGTTTCATTAACTCTACATACCTATTGAATGTTGTGGGTAACAACATTCTACAAAATAATAAAATCTTCTCGAGTAGACAGCAGAATGCTACTTTGGCAAATGTACCGGCATTCTTAATGCCATCTACTCAAGAAAATTTTGCGACCTTAAAATCATTGAAAATAAACATTGATATGGCGCTGCAGGCGAAAGAATTGTGTAGCTAAAATTATTAAAAATAAATAGTAAGTATAATATATTCCTCTTTCTTTAACAGTTTTACCCCATTTTGTCACCATGACTGTTGATCTCTGATTCGCGTGTTTCCATCGTTGCCATCTTGAAAAACATTCTTACGTGCTATATTATCAATGAATTTCTTCCGTATAAATTTCAGTTGTAGTTGAAAATGTGCAAAGTTTTGCTCGTTGGTTTGAATTTGATTTCCTATCTTTTCTGGAGTACAGTCCATAATTTCTTCCATTGCTGGTCTCATTTCAAAAGGAGCTGTTGAATTTGCAGATGCTGTGGTTGACGACTGCTTGTTGCTTGTGTGGCATAATTGGCATGTTATACCCGAAGCCGATAATCTTTTATAATGATCGCAATTTTTCAACATTATTGTACGAAAAGTACAGCACAGTTTTACAAAAAGTACAAAGGATTAGAACACGATGACACGCACATCAGGACTATGTAGAACGATCAGCGAATACTGGCTGAAAACGTGTATGTGTTTCAGTTATATACTCCCTACTTGTGAGAGTTTGGACGCTGGGGAATTATGGTGTTGGTTTAATAAGAAGGTGTGTGTGTCATTTTGAAATTTTGATCAACTTCAGAACTCATTTCATCTTGAAACAAAATCCGCAGAGATGCATACCTACATTGTGATACGTTCGAAGAATAAAACTGCCTATCATGCGTGAGCTTTATAGGTACTTGAATGAAATCGAATGTGAAGTAGCCCACATTGGTATTTCAAATGTAGGTAGATATGCTTAACGTGACATCAAATTATTATTATTATAATGAGAATGGAATAACAAAATTACGAGTATGATTGCAAATCTTAATGTCCAGGGAATTTGTCATCTACGTTTTAAAATTATTGATAGGTAGTCGTATAAGTTATATGTACTTTTGCCCTTGCAGCATTATTTTTCGTTAGGGCATTTTTATAAAGGTCGTAGGTAGCTCACATTTTTGTGTTGATTACCAAAATTATCGATTTTCAGAATATCCAACAACTGACAAGAAAACTGAAAACATTTACAACCCTTCAACTTCGACTGAATTGAAATGGCTCGTTGAAAGAAAAATGTAACCTAGTAAATTTGAAGTGCCAAAATTTTTAAGAACAGTGTATGACTTTTAAGAATTTGGAAAAAACACCGATAAATTCTTAATACGTATTATGGCAAGCTTTTAATTAAAAAAAAAAAAACCTGTTTTCTGTTATTTTCAGTATAAATGATTTTACTTCAATTTGCACACAATATAAAACGCTAAAATTTTATCAAACCTTTGAAAACTTGAATAAAATTTCAATCAATGCTTGACATAAATTTTAAAAAAAAACATTATTAAAAATGTTCACTGTCGAGGAGACATTTTTCTATACAGAAGTTGGAAATTTCAAATTAGAAAAAAAATGTCTAAAATCGCCAATTTTTGTTACAAATTACTCGAAATTTACTCTAAAATCGATCGCTATAAGTATACCATTATCGAGCCGATCTGGAGCCTCCAGTGAAAGTTGAATTTTCGCCTGCCAATTCAAATCGCTCCAGAAGGCGTCATAAGTTTGAAAATTCGAATCCATCTTGAAATAGTTTTGATAAGTTTTTTGCAATTTTTGAATTTTTACTCGCATATAGTTTCATAAAAGTAAGTAATTGAATTAGAAGGGAGGATTGAGGAATTCAGACATTATGAAGATATCTAAATAATTTTCAATTTTTTAGGATCAAATTGAAAAATTTTGAATTCTAAATGTTTCATAACATATCTACATGTCATGAGGAAGATTTTAAAACAAAAACCAGGGAAATCGGTCCAGTTTTCAAAAATTTGGAGGAGAGGGCTCAAAAGTGTCAAAATTTGGTTTTTGGGACATATCTCCCTTTGTATGGGACCAAACCGGTTCAAATTTTGGAATTCGGTTCAAAATAAGATTTAAAAGAAAACGTTTTTCCAAAAATTTTCATGTTGATTTTAGCCCACTTCCCCCCAAATTTGGGGTCTTGAATTCAAAATCTATCGTCCGCTATATTTTTTGCGTCAAGTACTAGTTGAGGGCTTTCTATTGAAAAAAATTAACTTCCTAAATATAATTGGGGCTGAATGAGATCCTGCTGAACTTTTTCTGCTTGTATAGCTTTATACTATTGATAATATATATATATTTTATAAATCTTCAATAAATAAAGCTAAAAATAATGATTTTTGAACTCGTTTTTCTGATATTTTTTCTCGCATGGTACTTCCTGAAAGTTTAAAACTATGCATGGCAACATCGATTCTACATAATGTACATACAGGAGTCTCTCGATTATCCGACCTAATTGGGGGGGGGGGGGGTAAGGTGGGTCGGATACCAAAAAAGTCGGATAATCCAACATGACATTTTTTTGCGTAGAAATGAAGTGCAAAAGCTTGAGAAGGCAATTTTGCATCCAGAAAATCAAGTTTTGGCTCAAAATAGGAACAATGAATTGAAAAAACCACGAATAAACAAAAATAATATACTTTTGTACATGACTGAAAATTAAATACAGACTCAAATTATAATTTTTTAAGGTAAATTGAGTCGATTTCAAAGAAAATAATACCATTAGAATACAAAACGTCGCATACTGCATATTTTTACACATTTCAAAATCAAAAATTGGGGTGTTTATTTAAAATTTTGGATTATCCGACCTTGTTGGGTCGGATAATGCGAAATGGAAGTCGGATAAATTTGTACCGGATAACCCGAAAGTCGGATAATTCGGAGTCGGATAATCGAGAGCCTCCTGTATTTTTATTTGAGTAAAGCTCGGCTCCCTCAAATCTAAGATTAGGCAAACAGTCGTGCATGATCTCCAAATGGATTGCCTGTGTTACTCGTCTGTCGTCAAAGTTGTCAGTTGATTACAATTTTTATCGCTTACTTCCAAAAAGTTTCAATTTTTTTCTCAAAATTATTAAAATTACCCGAGAGTCTTGGCTTTTTTCTACTACATATTAAGTTTGAGAGAAGTCTCACTTTTTTGACACAAATTGCAAAAAATATACTTATGTAATCGAATAATTCGATTCGTTCGCGAATGATTTAATAACAATTGATTAATTTGTTCGTCAATTCGTTCGCGAATGATTCACGAAAAATAAATACAATGAATCGAGTCATTTGCGAATAATTCATCAACAATATTCGTTCGCGAATGATTTACCAACAGTTGATAAATTCGTTCGTGATTTATTTACCAAAAAATAATCATATGAATCGATTCGTTCGCCGATGATTCATTATTTATGAATCAATTCGTTCGCGAATGATTCACAAAAAATAATTCAATTCGTTCGTGGATGATTCACCAAATGAGTGAATGAATCGAATCGTTCGCGAACGAGTCACTTATACGAATCAATTCATCCGCGAATGATTCGCCAAGAATTACTCAATTTATTTGCGAACGATTCATCAAAAATTGAGTAAATGAACCGATTGGTTCGCGAACGAGTCATTTATACGAATCAATTCGTTCGCGAATGATTCACTTAAAAATCAATCGGTTTGTTCAATCGCCAATCGTTCGTAAATGATTCTATTCGATAAAAAAATTAATTTTTCGCCGAAAATTGTCGAAAGTTCTTAGTTTTTCAAAAATGACAAAAATGTTTGCTTTTTAACGAAATGGTTATTAGTTATAAAGTGTCGTTTTTATGCAAAAAAATTCCTAAAAGTCTCTCATTTTTTCAAAAATTCGCCAAAAAATTCCGCTTTTTAGTCAGAAATTGACAAAAAATTTTGCCACCAATTACTTATATACTTACCTTCCGAAGGAGCCTTCTTTCTGCTTAAATCTGTAAAGTCTTGATTTTTTCCAGAAATTGGCATAAATTCTAGCTTTTTCAAAAAGACAAAAATGTTTGCTTTTCAGCGAAATGGCTAATACAATATTGTTTCTTCTACAAATAATTTCAATTTCCAGTTTAAAAAAATTTCTGCATATTGGGAGAAGTATCTCCCTTGTAATAAAAATTATTAGGTATGAAAAATTCAGTGCATATTGTATAATGAATTTATATATCTGTAATAACCTCTCAATCTCTGAATTATTATTGTGTTTTGTTGGGAAAAAATACGCGCATTAAAAAATAAATAAACTCAAGATGAGTAAGTATGTATGTACTTGTACAAAACGTTACTTTCGTGATTGATTCTACCAAGCTCGAACTGCGATGCCTCAAGGGTGAGCTGGTAATTTTCGTTCATTTATTCATTACGTCTGTTGCGATTCGAGTCGCGTATTTTTCAGAATATTTTCGTCTTTTTTTTCCTCAACGGAAGAGATACTGTACCGTACCTAGACTTCCTCTAAGGATTTACTCCATCAAAAAGGATAATTTTTGCAAAATTCATGAGGTTTATAGGATGATGTAATTTTTGTTAGTGTTTTACGTACAGTACCTGATGCTAAGGTGCCTAATGTTATCTACCCACATAGTCCGTACTTTGAAGGGGGAAGAGGAGATGAAACGTGATAATCTACAGAGCTTATTTTCACATTGCTGTATACACTATACAGTGTACCCTGCAGAGAGAGAGAAAGAGAGACGCGCCATTATTCGAAATTGTGACATTTGTGCGAGCTTTTTCGCGTCGACTGGCGTAAGGATTTAGGTGTGGTGTTTTGTCTGGCATAGTATACATATAGTACGTGATAATAATGTTTTGTTGTCTACCTTTCTGCCCATTTCGCCGTTGTGATTGTGTACCTCGTTGAGTAAATCGGTATTTTGGTCGAGTACTTCGTTGCCGTCATCGTTTGTGCCTCGGTCTCTGCGTTGCTGGTTTTGTTCATTGAGGCGTTTCTGAGGTTTGCTGACGACGCGTTTCACTCGTTTGGGGTTCTTTTTGTTGTCGAACTGCCTGGAGAATTGCGACGCCCAATCAACGTTGTCCCCGCAACCGCCCCATTTGAAGTTACCATGCGGAGGCTCGTCTGGATGGTCGGAGCAAGTGCAGCTGCTGATCGATGCTTGCGAACAGCCTCGCGAAACAGTGTATGTTAAAGCTGCCGTGCTCATGGCGTGCACTATGGCTCGTTCTTTGGTACCTGTGCAAACACAGAAGAATGAAGAATGGTCAGCGATGACGAGGTTGTAAATGGGGGATAAGGGTGGAATTTGACGGGGGATGGTTGCGGTAAATTTTGATGTCGAAGTTTTAAAATATTGATCTCCAGTCTTTGAATTTTCCTGATAACAAACCGCAGACTTTATAGGAGTGGGTTTAATATTCGCCTATATGTAGTCGAGTCGCATCGTCTATGATCAAATTTTATTGCAAACTTTTCAAAGGCACGTAGGGTAGAGAAGTGTAAAGATAGAAGCACAAGTATTTGCCACAAAGTTGACCGATAATTAAAGTTAGTCGTGTAGCTGCATTACAATGTAGGTGGTACACGGTATATAGGCAGTTGAACTGAACATACGTACAAGTATTATGAGCGAGGGATGCGATGAAGGGGGTTGTATTACATGATATGATAATCTCTTTCATTTAAAATGATGTACAACATACGTAGGCAGTAATCAGGGTAGAAAAGTTGTGTGTGTTTTTATTGAAAAAGATTATCGAGCTACAGGAAGAATGCAAGGGGGTGGATGTTGTATCGTTAGCCAAGCAACGTATGTATGTATGTATGTAGGTATTTTGTATTGTGTTGGATGTTCTCGCCGTTCGCGTTGGTCGTTTGGTCGTTTGAAAAAGTATATCAAACAGGAAGCACCTACGTATGAAACTTACTCAACCAGACGAGAACGTTAACGTTAATACGAAGCATTCAGGGAATTTTTATTGTCATCGTCTTTGATGTAGGAAACTCGGTCAACGTGATGTTGACGATGCGATGTTAAATTTTATGACACTTGCCGAGTATTGTTTTTGTTGACTGGGTGCTCAATAGGGTGGCCCTTATTTGAACTTGGTCAGTCGGGGAATAAGGATCACTTGCACCCCCCTGCTGATCCTCCGGGACAACTTTTTTCTTAAAGGGGGAGTCCGAAGGAACATTTCTAGCCCTTGTCCTAAAAAAAAACTAGACAGCTAAGCAAAGCTTAGCTGCAAAGTGTGCGTAGCTAGCTGCCTTTTCTACAGCTATAACCGTTGATACATCTAGGCAGTGCATAAGTGAATCAATCATGTCACAGTGATGAGAATTTTTGAAACTCTCACTGCTTCAAAATAATAATTGTTTTTCAGTGTTTTCATATTTTCCAAATTACAATAGGTATTTCAGAATAATTTATAAGCTTGTATTGCTTCTAGGTAAATTAAGAAATTTCTAGTTGTTTTTCATAGTTTGCATTGTTTTAAAATTTACAAAATTTCAAATCAATTTCCCGAATTCCCCATCGCTACAATTTCATAAAGTTTTCAATAAATTTTCAGAATTTTACATTGCTGCTGAGTTAGGAAATTTACAATCAATTTTTAGAATTCACATTGCCTCTAAATAGCCAAATTTTGAATAATTTTTCAGAATTCTTATTGTCTTTAAATTAAAAAATTTCAAATTCAATTTTCAAGTTCATATTGTCCACAAATTGTAAAAACGTTTACTCAATTTTTGGAATTCACATTGCCTCCAATTTTTCAGAATTCTCATCATCTTCATAAATATTACAATACTTATTTCATATAATTTTCAAGTTCATATTATCTGCAACTTACAGAACTTTTAATCAATTTTTGGAATTCTCAGCATCTCTAAATACAAATTTTCATATTATTTTTTTTAGAATTTCCATTGTCTTCAAATTTATAAATTTTCAAACCAATTTTCATAATTTGCCTTTATTCTAAATTAAGTATTAAATCTTATAAAATATGTTAAGAATTCGCATTGCCTCTAAATTACACGAAAAAAAATATGGGTAATTTTTACAAAAAATTTTAACTAAATACTTACTGGTATTTAGCACAATCAAGTACCAGATTCCATTCAATAATTTTTACTGTAATCATATACTAAAAATTATCATTTAAATGAATTTTGCTATAGGTACCAATAGTAAAAATCATTTTGTTTTAATAATTTTTACTAAACCCTTGAAAGGCACACTGGGGTGAATTTCACCCCAACGGTTTTTCGTTGCGTTACGCTGGAAGGAAAGAGTGCTCAAGTGGTAACGACTATTGGTACATGCGTGTGTATGTCTTGCGCTTCAATTCCGCTGTTGAGCATATTGCATACTTATTTATTTTAAGGGGCAGAATTTTTTTAAGATGAGTGAAATAAAAATTATTTTTGAATGTTTGCTTTTTTTTTGCCCCTTAAATGAAAAAGATAGGCAAGTTGTTGTATATAAATTGGTAAAGCATGGATGCATAAATACTTACCAGGTGGTAGTTTCATTCCAGCCGCTTTCGATCGGCTACAAAAAATTGTCAAATAATATGAAAAAATGACATTTTTTTCAAAAAATTCTGCCCCTTAAAATACAAAAGTAGGCAATGAGTCAAACATGTCAAATGAAAGGGTGAACATTTACGCACATGTATCAGGGAGCTATAAAAATATCAATTTTTTATAGTGCCATTAACGGGTAAATCATGATAATAAAAATTACATAAACCAATTGTACAAAAAGTTTAATTACTCATTTTGAAGTAATTTTTATATTATAAGTAAAAAGTTGAAAATTATTCATGTCAACATAATTCTTACTATACTTATGGCTATAGGTAGTAAAAAAATTAATGAAATGAAATTTCAATTAGCAAATGATTTCATATTTCATAACTCAATTTCAGCATTATTTTTGCCCCATTATCATGTACTACATAACTCCAAAGCATTTACCTATCCAACATTTCCTACGAAAAATCCGTCACTTACGTACTTACCTCACGGGGATGCGAACCTGGGTCCCTAAACTTTTCCTATTCGTACCTACATGCCCTAACCACTCAGCCAAGAATTCACTACGAGGGTTAGGGCATTAAAATAATATATTTGTTTAGTAAACGCCCCACCAAACCACTCCCACTTGGAATTTACAGCTAACAGACTGTGGGTGTAACAGGGTACAATGAAACACAACTGGTGATGGAATAGACTGGGGGTATAGCAGGGTACAATGAGCGGCAGGTGTTCTACAAGTCCCCTTTTCCCTTTTTTAGGATTTAATGCATTAAAATAATGAACTAAAATTGCAATTACTCAGCAATTACCCATCCGAATTGTATGAAAATTAATCTATTCCCTCCGCCTTAATGATTCTCAAATGGTGTCCAATAGGTACAAAAAACGGTTGGATAGCTTAAGAGAACATTCATTGTAATTGAAATTTCAATTTCTCAAAGCGAAACCAAAAAGGTGGCCCTACTTGTAGAGGTAGATTTTTAGAACTACATGTTATATTGATGGCTAATATAAATGTCTAGTCTAGGCTGAAGCATACCCAGTACCCTCAGGGAGGTATCCATGGAGTCAATCTAGAAAATAATCTGTCTACACTTGGTCAGTCCCCAGCAGGTGTCAGTTGGGGGGCTGCCCTAAATATTATCATACAAGTGTGCTCTTAGGCTCAATCAATAGAATAAGACTATACCCCTATCCTACGTGTTTCTCCCCTAGAGGGACATTGCACAAGTAATATTATCATTGGAATATTTGTAACTAAGTATGAGGCATCAAACACTTACGCAAATAAGAAAGTCAAATTAACTTCAAACACGTTGTATTGTCACGAAACTTCAGGGTGTCTACAGCACGAAAAAAGTACAAATTTACGAAAAAAAAACACGAAATTTGAAAATGGCCCAAAAAAGTACGAAAAACTGCTCAAAATGTACAAAATTTACAAAATTTGTACGAAATTTTGAAAAGATTTAAATGTTAATTTGCTGAAAAAATTACCATATGTGTTCTCAATTTTTTTTTTCAAAAGCTTTCGCCCTCGCTTCGCTCGGGCCAAATTATTGTTTTCTATATTTTCTCAAATTATTCATTGTGTTAAGAAAGTAGCTAGTTTTAAACAAACTTTTTAAAATATCATTGGTGGAAAAACTGGATTTTTCGCATTTAAATTACTGCTGTTTCGCTTCTTGAAATTACAAATTTAGAAAAGCTTTTGCCCAATTTGGTGCTTTTTTCCCGCTTACAATTTCAAAAAACCATTGATAAAATTGAAGAAAATTGAGATAAGAAAAACAGAATTTCTTTCATTAAAATTGGTATTGTTCTGCTTTTCAAACTTCAATTTTCTAAAGCTTTTGCCCTCGCTTAGCTTAGGATTGTTTTCTTTTCTTTTTCAAAATTGAAATTCTTTTTAAAAAATCGTCAACAAAGTATTCAATTTTTAAAGTTTTAAAGTAAAAAATGAAATTCTTGTATACCTACTTCCCGAAATACAATTTTTCAATAGTTTTCGCCTTCACTTGGACCTGTTCTCTGACTTTTTTCTTATTAAAATCAACATCCTAAAAACATCTCTTCAATTCTAAAATTTTATAAACCAAAAAACGAACTCCTTGCATTAAAAAACATTGTTTTTTTTTAATAGTTCTCTCGAAATACAAATTTTCCAAAGTTTTTGCCCTCGCCTCGCTCGGGCCATTCCTCTTTTTTTTTCAAAGTCTCGTTTTCAAGTCTTTTGAAATCAAATTTTCAAAAACTTTCGCCCTTGCTTCGCTCGGGCCAATTTTTTCTTCATGTAAGATTGCAGAAAAATCACTTTTGGGCCCCCAAAAATACAAAACAGAAAATGAACATTTCTGTAAGTCTTATTACATATGATATCAATCAGCAAAATGGACAGTTTTTCCCTACTTCTGTTGACAAATTTTCAGTCAAACCCCCTCCCCCTCTCGGAAAACCTCTATGGGCCAAATTCGTTCGGGGCTCGCATCGGCTCTTGACGACCCAGACCACACTGCTCAGAACATTGAAATTTCAATTTTTGTAGTACAAATGACATGATACCTACACTCCCTCCCTCCAATGTACCTACAAAGTATAGGTAACTACATTAAAAATATAATGTACAAAAAAATACGATAAAAGTACGAAAATGGTACGAAATTTTGTTTTTTGGATTTAGTAGACACCCTGAACTTGGTTTACAATGGTTAGACATGAGTACCCAAGTACACCTCGAGAAAGGATTGTGTTTGTCTTCCGGAAGTAATCTCTTTCCAGACTTCAGTGCAAATAATAGGTAGTGTACCAAGTCAGACGACACACATACTATCCCATCAGCTTATGAGACTCAGAATAAAGAGTACCACATACCCACAGTGGCCCCTGAACTCCATATACCTGGCTAGTTTTATGTTACCAAATTAATAGAATTAATAAATTGAATCGATAAGATGAAATAATATTGATGGACAATCCACGCCCAGTCCTGCCAGTTCAACCAAGGTAGTCCAAGGGAGAACCAGGCAGGATGGCAGTAATATGAAGACTGATTTATGAGGGTGAAAAACTAACCAAGCTCAAGGTAGAAAAATATAAAATCGGGTGGGAGAATGGTACGCGCGTTCCTCTGCTATCATTGGTTAATAATTACGTCATGATAAGGGCTAATCCACCCCTAAAGATAAGGAATCGCGGCGCGGATATTCGCTTCAGGTTGTGTAATTATATGATATTTTTTTCCCAGTAGGGAGGTATGAATATATTTCTCCCTCTACATACTTATAAAATGGCAGCCATTTTGATTGACAGGTCAGCCGAAATCGCAGATTTTGCGTTGCAACGTAGGACTAGCATAAAAATTTTTTAACCGTACAAAGGTAGATCGAAAGAAAATGCAAAAATTCATCACCTGTCAAAATTTCAAGTGCTAAAGTGCCTTTTTCGATTTTTGGGGAATTTTTGAAAATCAAATTTAGGCCAAAGATGAGGGAAAAAATCAAAATTTTACCAAATTGACCAAGAAAGCTACAATTTGGTATATACCCTATTTTCGACATTCCAAATCGATTGGAAAATGTTTCAAACCGTTCTGTGCAGTTCTGGAGCCTCCAGCAGATTTTGAAACTCGAAATTCCCACAAAATTTCATCAAATGAAGTTGGAAAGCCGAAATTAATTCTGCAAACGTATTTCAATACGCTATGAAGTCGACTGCAGGTGAATTTCAAGTCGTTTTGGAGCCTCCAGTAAATTTTTGAAACTCGGAATTCCCACAAAACTTCATCAAATGGAGTTGGAAAGCCGAAATTAATTCTGCAAACGTATTTCAATACGCTATGAAGTCGACTGCAGGTGAATTTCAAGTCGTTTTGGAGCCTCCAGCAATTTTTTGAAAATTACTAAAGCCTCCAGTAGATTTTTGAAACCTGAAATTTCCCCAAAATTTCATTAAATGGGGTTAGCAAGCCGAAATTTACTCTGCAAACTAAGTTTAATACAATAATACGAAGTCGAGTGCATGGTGGTCTTAAGTGGGTTTGAAGCTTCCAGCTGCTTTTTGGAAATTTCAATTCTCCCAAAAACGCCATGAAACCTTTCAAAAAGTCACTGGAGGCTCCAAAATTACTTGAACTCACCTTAAGCCGTCTTCAGAGGGTGTTAAAATTGGAGTGCATAGTTAATTTCAGCTTTCCATCTCCATTTTGGGGAAATTTCAAGTTTCAAAAATTTACTGGAGGCTCCAAAACGACTTGAAATTGAAGACGTCATAGCAAAAAGGACATATGTGTGAAAGTTGTATTTTGAGAAAAAACTGTTTGAAAGTTTGAGTGCTTGTGAAGTTTAGAAATGTGCATATTTGAACATGGTGACGATTTTATCTTATTTTCCCACTATCTAACTACATGAAATGCTATGCACCATCAGTCTGGAGGAAACTGTGTGTTAGCGGTAAGCGCTCAAACATTTCGAATTATATGTCCTTTTTGATGCGAAAAATTGACCAATTTTTTTTTTTGATTTAAAAATGTTTTTGAGCATATTTTTGGATTTAAACCAGGTAAATAATGGTTAATAACACAAAATCGACCATGAGCAACCCATTATCTCTGAAAAAAGATCGCTATGTTGAGTAAAAAAAAAAAAAAAGACAAGTTTTTTTGGCCAATTTTTTTTTATTGATTTAAAAATGTTTTTGAGCGAATTTTTGGATTTAAACCAGGTAAATAATGGTTGACAACACAAAATCGACCATGAGTAACCCATTATCTCTGAAAAAGTAAATATTCAATCGACTTCGCAGTTTTAAAATGGCGATATCTCACTGGTTTTTTGACTTTGTGAAGTGGGGGTGGTCTCATATGATAGAGGAAGGTCTGAAGAATAACAATATGGATTCGTCTCAAAAAGGACATATGTGTCATATATACCCCTTTTTGTTATGACGTCTTCAATTTACCTACAGTCGACTTCACAGCGTACTGAAATAGTTTGGTAGAATTAATTTTGGCTTTCCAACTCCATTTGATGGAATTTTGTGGGAATTTCGAGTTTCAAAAATCTGCGACAGGTGACGAATTTTTGCCTGCTCTTTCGATCTACCTTTGTACGGTTTGAAAATTTTTATGGTAGTCCTATGTTGGGACGCAAAATCTGCGATTTCGGCTGACCTGTCAATCAAAATGGCCGCCATTTTATAAGTAGGACCACTTTTTTTTAGGACAAGGGCTAGAAATGTTCCTTCAGACTCCCCCTTTAAGAAAAAAGTTGTCCCGGAGGATCAGCAGGGGGTGCAAGTCATCCTTATGTGGGCCCCCCGACTGACCAAGTTTAAATAAGGGCCACCCTATTGAGCACACCGTCATGCTTGGAAAGAAATGACACAATTGTAGATCTAGTAACGATATTTGGAGCTCATGATGTTCGAAATAAATGGACCCCCCCCCGCCTGGTCGCATGTGCAGTTCATTTTTCAAGAATCTGGTAAATTGGAAAAATTGGTCTGGAAAACCTGGAAAAGTCAGCGAAAATCATTTCTAGAAATGAGTGGACACCCTGACTTTTTTCGCCAGATTTTCTCAGCGGTGTAATTCAGACGCGCCCCTGCCCCCTTCCAGTTTGGAAGGGTGAGTTGGAAACGAAAATATTGAATAATTTTAAATGTTCAAAAACGATAGTTCTATATTTGACAAAAAATTTGAATTGTGCTATTGCATAGGTTTAAATTAAAATCCAAAATCTGAAATTCCCATTTTTTTTTTTTTAGTTTTTTGGCCTTTGAAAATCAAATTTAAAAAGGAAACGAAGTATTTTCGATTTTGCTCAAGGGTAGCGAGTGCCAAAGCTTAAGAAAATTTACAATTTGTGAGGTAACAAAAAATCATTTTCGATATAAGAAGTTCCAACACCAAAGAGAACTTTTTTTGTTGGAAAATTTCAAGTAAAGCAACATTATTTTTGATGTGAGAAGTAAATTTTTCTACTCTTCAACTTTGGTCAGAGAAAGAAAAAAGATAATGATTTGACTCGAGCGAAGCGAAGCCGAAAACTATTGAAAATTTAGTAATTAATTCTCTGATTTTCCCTGCTCACACATTTTCTTCGCAACTTTTTCCAAGTCAGCCAATTTCCCCAAAAAATCAGAACTTTTCACCGAAGTTTTTCTGTTGGAGTGGGGGGGGGGGTGATTCCCCTCCCGTTCGGCTCGCCTTCAGATTCAATTTATTAATCGTTTTATTGACTTTTTCTCATGTTATAAAAGTTTCTAACCCCTCCGTCTGCGCGTCTCCTGTTAATTTTTTCTTGCTTTCGATTTTCGTGCATAAATATTGACTACCTTTTCGATGACAATATTTGCAAAAACTGGACATTTTTAATTACCTGATTTTGGTTATTTTTTGGGTATTTAGAGTGTCTAACGGTCATGAAAGTCATGAATTTTGGTAGGTGGTCATAAAAGTTTTGAAAAGTCATGAAAAAGCCATAAATTTCGCTCGAAACACACTTGAAAAATTTTTTTTAAAAGCCCATAAAATGAAAAAAAAATGAAAAAATTGAAAATTTGTTCAAAAAATTAGCAAATTGAAAAAACTAAAATAGTACATACTTGCCTACAAGTAGAAAAAAATTTCCTTGTGATTTCAAGTTATTTTTTTTGGGGTGGGGGAGATGAGGGTATTTTCATGCGGTGAAAATGTGAAAAATGGTCATGAAAAAGCAATAATTTTTTGGCAAGGAGTTATGATAGACAGTAAAGTGTTTGCTAAATTTTGTCAAATATTTCTTTACTTTTTTTTTAGCAATTTTCATTGACTTTTTACTTGAAGTTTTTTTTCCATATTTTTATATCAGATTAAAAGAAATTTTTATAAATTGAATGCATTTTCATCAAATTTTACTTTTTTTTTGTTTTTTTAACTTGAGTAAGGCACATTACCATGTTTTTTATGTTTTTATTTCTGATTCAGACGTGAAATCTCAATGATGTTTTATGCAAGTTTTGCAAATTTTTGTCAAAATTTTACTGCAGCTCAATTGTGTTTTGAAATTTTGTTATTACATTATTATTAAAATTTTGATATCTGCTCAAAAAATTTTAAAAAGTTTTTAAAACGCCATTCGAGTTGATCTTTTTTTTTTTGAATTTTTAAAATTTCAAATATTTTTCAAAACTTTAAAATTGAACTTTGGGTTATAAAATTTTGCTTATAGTGAAGTTATGGGACATGTTTCCATCTAGATTGGGCCAGTTCTAGAGGTTCCCTTGAGAGCACCTTTGAGTCATTGCTAACATCACAATTTGAAAAAAAAAAGTCTCAAATCGCGATCTTCTATTCGTTATCAAATATCTACCAACAGAAATACCGGTAGGTAGGTAATTTAGATGCCCGATCTGAAGCACGAAAAAATTCCCCAGTTTTTTTGGTGGGGGGGGGGGGTTACATCCTGGTTGCACCTGTATAATAATTCATGCAATAAATGTAAAACGTTCTATAATTTACGCTCAAATACCTATAGGTACATTAAGGAAAGAAAGAAGAAAAAAAATGTCTGAAACAAGAAAAAAAACAGTAGGTAGGTAATAAGCCTACACGTGAACCATTATATTCATAAATTTCGCTTTCGCTTTAATATTTCCAAGTGCTTTTGGTTTGCGTCTCTTTTGCGGTGGAATTGCTGCTGGAACGAAAAGCCGAATTTAAAAATCAAATTTTTTCTACAGGGTCGCCGCGTTTTATGACTTTAAATAGCTACGCGATGCGAATGTCTTTCGTATAGCTTTAAGAAACAAGCATGACGAGAAAAATAGCTGGGGTAAAATATTGTATAGGTATAGGTAACTGAGAAATTTACCTTCCACGTTCGGTCGTAAGTTTTATTTGAATTTCAAATATTTACCTAACAGATGTAGTAAAGATATTCGTGCAGGACTATTTTTAAATTGGTCGCGATGATATACTACGTGCGTGTATTTTTCCCTCATAGGTTATGTCAAATCATCTAAAGTGCTTTGATAATTTATGAAAAAAAAGTATAATTGTGTGATAAAATTCGACCATGTATCGTTTTGTTAGACATAAAAGGTGCTATACATTTATGTTAAAAAGTCGAAAATTAAACGACGACACGATGGTGACTATTCGACGAGTCTAATTGCGTTAATAAAAATCAACTTCGCTCGTTTACCTACAATTTAATTCAATAAGCTTTTTTTAAGATCGCGAGTCTCACACGTTCTCGTCGTCTTGATGGGGGAAAAAAACCTCGATGTCGTAAAATGCGAAATCAATTAGTCAAATTATAAGGAGAACCGGTTCGTCCGGGTATAGATCATTTGTACCTTATCCGACTGATATCCTTCAAATTAAAATTTAATAAGCGTGCCTGTGTAGATGGATAAAGAACGAGCGATATTTTAGCCGGAGAATTCGAAATGAAGCTAGTAATTGTGAAGGAGGGAAGGGGCACGGAGGAGCTCGCAAAATAGAAAATTCACAGGCGATAAAAATACATATTACGAGGGTTAATGCTGGACACGTGTTACGTGACGAGGTGCCTCTGCCTATGTAAAAGAGTATGGGATTGAATTGGAGATAATAAACGTAGGTACATGAAACTCACCAGTATTCAAATCTGCTTTTATCAATGGTAACTTCCTCAATGAAGAGCAATTCCATCGTCGTGATCGGAATAACATTTCGCATGTGCTGACGACCAATTTCGCAGCCTCTTGAACGTGCGGCATAACGTCCGCAGATTTTTTGCAAAAAGACGTCTGTTGTTTTGTTAAACCGTATTGTTTTCTCGCATCCTTACATACTTTGGTATCATTCCAGGGTATGCTTTTTACTTGATGTACGCTCCTGTAATTTAAGAAAAATACACGCCAGGGTTATTATATTGTTGTAGGTAAATTAACGTTGAATGAAAAAGAAAAGGTAACTGTTATACAAGTTCTGCGAGAGCGAAAATAATACAGAAAATGAATGTAGGGTAAGCAGAGCTGCTTTCTAAGCCGAACTTTCCGAGTGAGAGATTTCGAGAGATTTTAATGCCATATGTGTACTAAAGCATCGGACTGTTTGATTTATAATTACTATACCTTTACCAGCTGGACATTTCGACAATTCATCAAGTTCCAAAAGCTCAAAGCTTCAAAGTTCATCGAGTGACAAACATTTTTTTTTAATTTTTAAAACTGATTACCTAGAAAAGGCTGAACCAACCGATTTCGATGAAACTTGAAATCTCACAAACTTTCCACCATTCCTAACGAATCGTTTATTAACAAGTGGATCTGTTTTCAAACGAATTGTTTACGTATTGTTCGTGAGAGTATTAATTCATGTAAGGGAATCATTCATGAACGAATTGATTAATTTTTTGAAAGAACCGTTCGCGAACGAATTGATCAATTCTTCAATTTATGAATCAATTCGTTCGCGAATGATTCACCAAAAATTATTCAATTCGTTCGTGAATGATTCACCAAAAATTATTCAATTCGTTCGTGAATGATTCGCCAAAAATCAAGTAAATGAATCAATTTGTTCGCGAATGATTCGTCAAAAATTAATCAATTCGTTCGCGAATGATTCATCAAAAATTATTCAATTCGTTCGTGATCGTGATTCGTGAATGATTCGCCAATAATTATTCAATTCTTTTTCGCGAATGATTCGCCAAAAATTAAGTAAATGAATCAATTCGTTTGCGAATGATTCACCAAAAATTAAGTAAATTAATCAATTCGTTCGCGAATGATTCATCAAAAATTATTCAATTCGTTCGCGAATGATTCGCCAAAAATTTAATAAATGAATCAATTCGTTCGCAAATGATTCGTCAAAAATTATTCAATTCGTTCGCTAATGATTCGCCAAAAAATAAGTAAATGAATCAATTCGTTCTCGAATGATTCACCAAAAATTATTCAATTCGTTCGTGAATGATTCACCAAAAATTATTCAATTCGTTCGTGAATGATTCACCAAAAATTAAGTAAATGAATCAATTCGTTCGCGAATGATTCGTCTAAAATTATTTAATTCGTTCGCGAATGATTCGCCTAAAATTAAGTAAATGAATCAATTCGTTCGCGAATGATTCATCAAAAATTATTCAATTCGTTCGTGAATGATTTGCCAAAAATTAAGTAAATAAATCAATTTGTTTGCGAATGATTCACCAAAAACTATGTAAATAAATCAATTCGTTCGCGAATGATTCGTCAAAAATTAAGTAAATGAATCAATTCGTTTGCAAATGATTCGTCAAAAATTATTCAATTTGTTCGCGGATGATTCGCCAAAAATTAAGTAAATGAATCAATTCGTTTGCGAATGATTCACCAAAAACTAAGTAAATAAATCAATTCGTTCGCGAATGATTCGTCAAAAATTAAGTAAATGAATCAATTCGTTCGCGAATGATTCACCAAAAATTATTCAATTCGTTCGTGAATGATTCACCAAAAATTATTCAATTCGTTCGTGAATGATTCGCCAAAAATTAAGTAAATAAATCAATTTGTTTGCGAATGATTCACCAAAAACTATGTAAATAAATCAATTCGTTCGCGAATGATTCGTCAAAAATTAAGTAAATGAATCAATTCGTTTGCAAATGATTCGTCAAAAATTATTCAATTTGTTCGCGGATGATTCGCCAAAAATTAAGTAAATGAATCAATTCGTTTGCGAATGATTCACCAAAAACTAAGTAAATAAATCAATTCGTTCGCGAATGATTCGTCAAAAATTAAGTAAATGAATCAATTCGTTCGCGAATGATTCACCAAAAATTATTCAATTCGTTCGTGAATGATTCACCAAAAATTATTCAATTCGTTCGTGAATGATTCGCCAAAAATTAAGTAAATAAATCAATTTGTTTGCGAATGATTCACCAAAAACTATGTAAATAAATCAATTCGTTCGCGAATGATTCGTCAAAAATTAAGTAAATGAATCAATTCGTTTGCAAATGATTCGTCAAAAATTATTCAATTTGTTCGCGGATGATTCGCCAAAAATTAAGTAAATGAATCAATTCGTTTGCGAATGATTCACCAAAAACTAAGTAAATAAATCAATTCGTTCGCGAATGATTCGTCAAAAATTAAGTAAATAAATCAATTCGTTCGCGAATGATTCACCAAAAATTATTCAATTCGTTCGCGAATGATTCACCAAAAATTATTCAATTCGTTCGTGAATGATTCACCAAAAATTATTCAATTCGTTCGTGAATGATTCATCAACAATTATTCAATTCGTTCGTGAATGATTCACCAAAAATTAAGTAAATAAATCAATTCGTTCGCGAATGATTCATCAAAAATTAATCAATTCGTTCGTGAATGATTCGCCAAAAATTATTCAATTCTTTCGCGAATGATTCGCCAAAAATTAAGTAAACGAATCAATTCGTTTGCGAATGATTCACCAAAAACTAAGTAAATAAATCAATTCGTTCGCGAATGATTCGTCAAAAATTAAGTAAATGAATCAATTCGTTCGCGAATGATTCATCAAAGATTATTCAATTCGTTCGTGAATGATTCATCAAAAAGTAGGTAAATAAATCAATTCGTTCGCGAATGATTCGCCAAAAATTAAGTAAATGAATCTATTCGTTCGCGAATGATTCACCAAAAATTAGGTAAATAAATCAATTTGTTCGCAAATGATTCACTAAAAAATTCAATTTGTTCATGAATGATTCACCAACTATTGACCAATTTGTTCTCGAGTGATTCACTTAGAAATCAATCAATCGGTTGTGAATGATTCGATTCGATTCACTTCGCTTGGAAACAGATAAATTCCTAATACTCGTAGTTTTCCAATGATTTATCAAGAAATCAACCAATTATTTATTTTTAATCATCAATCGTTCGTAATTCGTAAATGATTCGATTCGATTATAAACAGATAAATGTGCTGTACAAATGTTTCAAAAAAAGTGACTCAATTTGCTCGTATAAAAGATTTGCATTTGAAAAAAAGTCGGTCGCGTGAGTGTTTTTTTCTTTCTGGTAAGTATACTTATTTATTAGGTACTCAATGAGGAGGAAAATTGGCGTTTTTGAAAGTAGAGTGGGATTTATTGAGAATGCAATCATTTTATTGAAGAAAATTAATTAATTTTGAAGATTATTCAGCTCTTCTTGTGCTTGAAAGCGAAAAAAAAGTGAATTTCTTGCTTTATGAATTATTATTATTCCTCCTTATCAAAAAGCATACTCGAAAGTGTCCACTTGAGAACTGTTCCAATGGTAAGTAAACTCGTTGAATAGGTTGAGACTTCAGAGTGAGCAAAACTCAATTTTTTTTAGCTTATCACGTTAAATTCCGCGTCTCCTGGAGGGATTCGAAAATCCGAGAGAAATCGAAAATCGTGCTGAAGAAAGGATCCAGATAGAATGATCGGAAATAGTGAAATTTAGTGGAGAGAGGTTGATATTGGTTTTAGAGCTGATTTTTATAATTTTTAGTTGAAAAAACTGGGTAGGTATAATTATGTATACCTATGTAAAAAAGTAAAAAACACGAATGTCTCAAAATTATCATTTTTGCATTTTCAAAAATTCGTCAAAAATCGATAAAGTCAATTTGAGCTGCTGAAATTCTGGTTATATGAAGGTTTGAGACCATGTTTTTTTCCAAAAAATGCATCCCAGTTCGAATTGGAGATAGACATCTCGAGTGGTTCCCTTAATTATTATGAACAAAAATTTTGATTTTTGTAAAAGATCCTCACATAAGATGCATTTTTTGAAAAACTTCCCATTTTAAATTTGTAATTCCGGTATTATTGAATGCCTTTTGGTATTTTTTCTCTCATTTGAGTGAGTCTATAAAATGTATTTTTCAAATTTTGTGCTCAAAAAAAGATTTGTGTTTGGACTTGGAGCAAAATTCGTACAATGCGCTGAATAATAAATCGAATAAGTAGATAAGGTACCTGATACCTATACATGATTGCACTAGACCAGGGAATTTAACAATCCTTTTTCGATTTTATCCTTCTTGTTGCTCGTCTGGCCTGCTTTTGTTTCGCTTTTTGTGCCAAAATTGCTCAGAAATCTTGCACTTTTTTCCTTTCTTTTTTTTTAATTTTTAGAATTTTTTATTCTCTCCATCTTTTGAAATTTTGTGATCATTATTTTGCACATTTTTCTTCGTCGTCGTGGCAGCTTAGCTTGTGAGAGGCTAAAAAAATCAGAAATATTGTCGACCCCTTTCCCCTTCCAAAAAATTGTATATTTGTACGTATATTCTGCCAAAAATCCAGCTTTTGTTCCACGAGTTGAGAATTCTTATAACTGATTTTTCATCTGATGAAAGAATAAGTGAGATCGTGAGATTAAATCTTTCAAAATAGTCCGGATTCATGCTCGAAAATTGCATAATTTTTTTAATTACTCCAGAATGTTAAAATGTGAATTATTTTTAATTTTGTGTTTAATTGACCATTCTTATCATAATTTTTTTTTACCAGGTTCCGTCGAAGGAATGAACGCTAATTTCGAGCCGAAGTCGTGTTTCTTCGAGATATTTTGGAGCAGGATGAGTTCAAAGGTATGTGATTTTTTTCTCATCTTTTAGATTTTTGCATAGAACTGTGATGAAATATGTTGCTTATTGATCGACACTATTCAAATTGAAAATTTACCTTTAAAAATCCTAGTATTTTTTTAAAAAAATCATTTTCATAGACTTTTGAGTATTTGGTCGGAAATTCGTCTAAAAATTACATCCAGAATAGATTTTTCTATATATAAAATGAAAAATACACGTAAGACACGAAAGAATTACACGAAAAGGACGCACCGACGTATATAAAACTCGGAAGGCGACGACGACGCCTCTCCTCCTCTTACTCCTCCCCCCCTCACAATCCAGATTCGTATCTCATTCTTTAAGGCTATCTTCATCGTCGGCTGCTGAAGCCAGAAAAAGGGAAATGCATTTACAGCGTATAGAATTTTTCACAGCACACAGGTTTATACTATTTGCTCGAAGCAGCCAAAGTAATAATAAGCTGTGGGAAAATAAAAACGTGGGTTTTGGTGTTTTTCTTACATTTCGTACTCGTGTATTAGGTACATATATATGGTTGTTTGTAGTACGTCAATGTACGTTTAAAGGTAGGTAAAAATACTACATACCTATCTAAAGTGATAGTGTCTGTTGATAAAACAACGTTCTATTTTTTGCTTTCTGAAAATGATTTTTGCTAAGGGTAGAAAAATCACTCCTGCGTAATTGTTCTATAGACTATAGCGAGAAGATCATACATCTGAAGTGAGAAATGCCTAATTTAAACACATCGCCATTTTATTGATTCGCTTATCATACTATTACGGCGGTTACATGTGTAGCAGAATGTAGCCTTCCTGCCGTGCGATGAGGATACTCGTGTACAATAGCTTGCATATTCGATGAAAGTTTCGATAAAACGTTTCAAGTGTACTGAACCTATTCTATCTTGTACGCTCGAATTTTCATCGAACGCAACGTTTTAATTCTATAGGGTTCCGCGCTCTTTGTACGAGCTTTTCTCTGTGCGTCTGCTTTTGCCATTGACTACTCATTGTTTCGTACTGTGACTGTGACTCTGGCAGCGATTTTTATAGCCGTCGAATTATGCACAGGTCGCGAACGACGAATGATGACTGCAGGAAATCGCCCGCACCATTCTGCCTGGTCGTCAGATCCTGGGAAAATATTCGAATGCTTGCGAAAATTACGCTACCTACGAATAGTGTTTTCAAATTTACACCTGAATGGGTTTTTATTTGGTATTTTTGATGTTTATTATTATAGGATTCCCTGTCTCTATATTTCTCGGTGATCGGATTGTTTTGTTTGATTTGCTGGATGGCAAGGCAGAGAGGCGGGAGGGAGGGGGGGGTAAGAGTTCGAATCGTAGAAAATGAGAGTTGGAAAGACACGTGGTGAGAAAATCTGGATGCAGATGTTCGAGATTTTTTAACAGCTTTCAGGTAAGTATTTGAAATCATAAATTATGTTGATTTGAATTAATAGAATTTAATGAGTTTTTTCGTTCGAATAATTAAGTGTTTTTTCTCCAGGGTCATTCCACGTCAATTGGACCAAGAAGTAGTGGGGGGGGGTTTCGGCGATTTTTTTGAAATTTTTCCTGTGGAAAGACCTTCCGAAGGGATGATCAATGGCGCAAATCGCAGCCCTCTAGCCCATTTTTAAAGGCAGCCAGGGAGTGTCAAAGTTTTCAGTGAACCTAAAATAATATCATCCATTTCAGCAGTGGATTACTCGATAACCGCGATACCTACCAAAATGGAACATTTTCCCATAGTTAAGGGTTTTGAAAGGCTTTTTGGTGATATCATAAAAATCAGCGTTGCCACTTTTTTTCGTACAAAAAATTAGCTCAAAAAGTTTCAAAACGTAGTTTTTATATCGTTCCGACTCTCAAAAATACTGAAAAAAATATATTATGGACAACTTTTCATGCTGAACAACATATTAAAAAATTGGGACGGTGACATGTTGCAAAGTCGATTTAAAAAAATTTCAAGTTTACGAAAAAATGCTATTTTTTGATTTAAAACGTGAAAAAAAGTTTTGATAGGTGAAGTTGACTCATTTGACCCATATTCTTGAAACGTTTCTGTTGAAAAAGTTGAAAACCCCTTTCACTTCATTAAATAAACTCCTCACAAAAAAATCAAAATTCGAAAAAATTCAATTTTCAATTTCAAACATCAAAAAACGTTCAAATTTATTCAGTTGTCTTATTTTGACCTCTTTCTGACGTATTTCATGAAAAAGTTGATAAAAATTACGCTCGCAACAAAAAAATAAAAATTCGTTCATTTCTTGAATCTTTTCGAATTTTGATTTTTAGAATCGATTTTGGGCCCCTGTTTTTTTATTTCTAATTTTCTCGAGGATCTTAACGTGTCAATTTGACCAAGGTTTCGATCTCGAGTTTTTCCATTTCGCTCAAAATTTTCAAAATCAAGTCTAATCTTCCAACAATTAGAAAAAACAATCAGTTGTCCTTCTTAATTTATCAGGAGAAGAAAAGGGAACTTTGATCAACTTCAACTCTGAATATTTTCCAAAAAAAACCTTATTTTGTATAAATCGTACAGATTATTGACAATTGTTGAAAATAATCGAATGTTCTCAAAATTGAAAAATAATTTGTCAAAAATACAGAACGTAGGTATAACAGAAATTGTCAAATTTTCCTCTGAGTTATTAAAAATTACTATAAATTAATGAAAACCCAGCACGATCCCACGAAGGTTTGAAAATGCTACAAAAATTGCTGAAATCAACAGAAAATAGACGAATCATCGCAACAATTGAGAAAAATATAGCAAAAATAATATTCAAATACATATAAAAAAAGTTGTTGAAAACCATTTTAAAAAATTGATAAATGGTTATCGAAATGAAATGAAATTGTGAAAAAAACTTCAAGCAAAGTACATATTATAAAATCTGGAAAACTTGCATGGAAATTTTTCGGAAGCTCATCAAAAATTGGCAGAGTTTTGGTGAAATCTCACAAAAGGTTGCAAAAATTACTTCAACGCCTTTAAAATTTGGTGAAATGACGTTTGAACATCTAAAAACGGCCCAAAATGAGTGGAAATAATTGTATAGAAAATAATATGAAATTTGTCTAAATGATTTCATATTTAAGTAGTTGAAAATTACCATAAACTGATGAAAAAAATCAACGCGATTGAGCAAACTTTGCTAAAATTGCTTGAAAATTAGTCAAAATATCACGAATATTGCTAGAAATATCGAACTGAAACTTGATGAAATGTTTTGAAAGAGTAAAATATGTATCGCAAAAATTATCAAATGAAAAAGTTGTAGAAAATGCCTGTTATGAAAATTAAATGAAATTTTGTAAAAATTACATAAGAAATCATTAAAAATTTGCAGAGAAATATCAAAAAAATTGGTAACATTTTATCAACTTGGCAACAATTTTATTAAAACTATGTTTAAACTAGTTTTGAATAAGGGCACAGAAGCAATTGAAAACAACCAGAAATTGATACAATATCTCGAAATTTGAGCAAAATTTTCTGAAAATTGTGTAGATTACAAAAGATTACCAATAAAATTGATCGGATATCGTTGAAGTGGAATAAAATTCGCCAAAAGTTGCATAAAGTTTTATAAAAATTGCTGAAAATTGCCAAAAAATGATGAGGTTTTAGTAAAGTTGAGGTGTAGGGTATCAAACAGGTAGTGAAAGTAGTGAAAATGTTGTGAATTTTGTCTAAAAGGTTGTGAAAAAATGAAAAAAATGAAAAAAAATCAATAACGCATTCGTTTGTATTTTTTTAAAAATAATTTTGATTGAAATTGAAAAATACTTTGTGTAAATGCAAATTTTCATCTAATTTCCATTTTGTTTTTTGATAGTTCTCCTGTGAAAAATTTGACTTTGTTTTTTGTGTGTAAAGGGGGGGGGGGTTCGAGCGGATAGCTTTCTGAAAATTGGTTGAAAAAAGGTGGTAAAAAAGTAGCGAAAAAGTAGTGATTTTTTTCAAAAAAAATTCCGTTTGATACCATAAAGGTGAACTATAGCAACAAGGACTTAAACATCATTTTGGACTTGATGAACTACATATCTCAAAATTAGAGTGAAATGTTGTCTAAAGAAGAGAACGAGGAGCAAAAACAAAATCATTTGTGAACTTGATTCGTCATGGCTCATAATAATTGTTAAATCACAAATCACAGCTTAAAAAAATTAATCAGATCACTCGAAACAAATTTCCTGAAAAAATATATAATCAAGTTACAATCTACCAATTTTTTCTTTTTTAAAATAGGTACTACATTTTTAAATCGAAACTTGATTAGAAAATCGTCCCCAACCCCGAATCGAAGGGAGCCAAAGTTCATTCGAAACTTTCAACAGCGATGAAAAAAAAAATTGAAATGAAATCTTTTTATCGACAATCCCGGGAGCCTTTGAATTACGAGTTGATTCATTTGATTCGACTTTTTTCACGCTGAAATAAATTTTGTAAAATTAATGCCTCCAAACTCAACAGTAGGCAACTTATCTGGCGTACTATCGTACGTTGTATGAGAAGGAAGAATGGATGCAGTGTCATAGTTGACGCTATGTTTGTATTGATTGGTTTGGAGTGTTCGTGTTTTCTTTAATTTGAAAGAAAAATTTTGAAACTCATAAAAAATAATGTGTTTTACGTTAAGGAAAAAAATATTTTTTTTGTTTTTTTGATTTTTTTTAGACAGTTTATTTTATTGTTATCGCTCTGATTTTTCAAAAAAATTTCAAATGGTATAGACATTGATTTTTTCTGAATTGTTTTTGATTGTTTTTCTATTTTAAATTTGTATTATCGCAGAATGCAAAAATATCGATTCAAAAATCTGCGCTTCGAATTTAAACCCGAAATGGCTCGACTCTGCAATCTTGATTCGAAATGATCTCGAAGTTCAAAATATTCGGTGACCCAATACTTTTGAATGGAAAATAACAAAATTAAGTACATCCACCTAATTATTATTTTTTAGAAAAGTTTCTTCTTTTCTGTGAAAGAACGAAAAAAGCTGAAATCCAATTCACCGAATGACAGCATCAAGGTATTCATTCCGTTTAAATTTCATTCATTTGATTTTTTATTTGGATTATGTTTTCTTTTTCGTTGACTTTCAAATCCGTCTTTTCACTTTGTTTTACGTTTTCATTAATACCTAATGGAACTTTAAAGGAAATGTCAACTTTTAAGACATACACCTACATTCTCATTTTAAAAATATGAAAACTTCTTATAAGAAAAATACGAACTGAGATGAGAAAAACTTCTAGATGCACACCTACTAGTTTCTTAATAATAATGGTTGTACTGAATCTTCTTTTTTGTGGGAAAATTTAACAACATTGGCGAGTATTTATTTTTTCAAAATTTTAAATTAAATAAAAATACAGATTTTTCAACGAAGCTAAGGGGTAAAAATATGATTCAATTTTACGAAGAAATAGAAGCAATTTTGTCCAGGTAAACCTCACGATTCAACGTTTCTAAAGTAATATTTGTGGACTATTGCTGAATTTATTTTCCTTCCGTTTTCTCCTCTCCCTCTGTCTTTTTCATTTCACATTCGACCGAACTTTTGGCCAACAGACAGCGGAATACCTACCTTTCTAACCTATTATATTCGTACACAAAACCCTTTTTTCGAACCCCCCTCGCTCGACTGCTCATCCACCCTCGCCTATTAAAATCATATGCACTTGATAAACGCGCAATAGTACGTTGGGTCCTATCTCTTTCTGTTTCACTTTGTGCAGTATTAAGTGTACCTCTACTTATACTTACTCATCGTATTTGGGAGAAAAAAAGTCGTGAATTCTTGGACGATATACGTAGAGGTACGTATATTTTAGTAAAAGCTTTCAGACGCGGCTATAAATATTAATAAGACAGTTTGAGTTTTTTGGGGGGTTGAACGTTGAACTGCAGACACAGGAGATGACGTCGCAAGATGAGAAAGAAGGCGAAGAGGCGGTGCAGGGCGGTGAACCACGGTGGGATTTCTTTTGCGGGAGTGTCTGGACGAAAAATCTTGCATACGTTCACCATCTAAAATTCTCTTTACAAAAGACCGCGCTATTACTGGTCTCTTTATTATCATAAAGTAATGCGATACAGATTTAATTTTTTTTTTCTTCAACTCTCTTTCGAATTTTTTAATACCATTGTTTCAGACTCGAGTGTATACTGTAGGTATAGATAGATACCTTACGTTGTTAGAAGAATTGGTATAAATGAAAACAAAAAGATGATAATTTCCAGTCGCATTTTTCTTCGAATTATGTGGGTGGGCGTGTTTACCTTGCGTGAATTATTATTACTAGGTGTATCTGGTTCGAATCATAGGAAACAATTCAGAAAAATAGACGACCGGTTGGAAGTATGCTGTAAAGCCTGTAATTAAGTTACCTATACGCCTTGTGTCCTATCCTGCTACATGGTGTAGAGATACGTAATAGCTTTGCATTTGTTTTGTATCCCAGAGAAATACTACCTACTATATGAATTGCGGTATTAGAATCGTGTATTCTGAAAGTATTGAATGATATCGATAACCGTACATTTACGTAGGTACCTACTTGATTTCAAGGAGGGAGGTTATAATAATGTGTAAGGTATAAGCCTAAGGCGTTGTTTGTTTTAACCTGCGTTTTAAAAAAAAAAAAAATCTATTCCAGCATTTTAGATTTTTGAATCATCATTATTTTCTTTTTAATTGCTGAGAGAGTTAGAGTGTTCGAGAAAAGGGATGCTTTAAACTTCCATTTCTAATGAATCTGTCGAACTTCAGAGGCTCGTATCTCGAGACTGCTTAACCGTGAAGTGAATTTGTTTGCGAGATTAGCACTTTCTAGATGTTCCAAAATATCTGAAAAATGATTGTACTGAGAATTGACGTGTTTGAATAGGTACTTGACTATCTATTCACATTATTTCGTTTCGTTTGAGAACCAAAAATTATGGAACGACCCAAAATACGTATACCCTTGAGCAACTTTTTGAAAGTTTTCAAATTTTCAAAGATTCGTTAAAAATTCCAAAATATGTTGTGATGTTTGAAATGATGCCTACATAAGTACTGGAGTTACTGAACCATTTTTTTTCGAATTAGCTTGGCCACGTTGGAATCAGGGTGCGTTTGGCTTATTAGACGATAATGAGGGGGACGGAGAGGGGGGGTTGTCCCATTTCTTACTCCAGAATCCATTATCACTAACTGTCATCACCTCGGACGACCATTCCCCTGAATGAGTGAGTCTTTCCTGCAATTTTCGTAAAGAAGTAGGTAGGATTTTTAGATTTTAGCAGAAGGAGGGTGCCATGCCGGGTGCCTGGTGGTCCTACAAGTCTGCAAGTCCTGCAAAAGTCCTGCTTTTTTCACTTTTCATCGAAAAGTCCTACTTTTCTCAATCGGACGTGTAATTATTAAATTCATTTCTCCTTTTTCTGTAATTTTCGAATTGGCTATAGGTGGATAAGTATGGCGAGGGTTGATATTTGCATGGAAGGTGGGTACCCTTGAGCACCTTTCGTAACGAAAGTTTCACACCCCCAGACCCCCCATTTTTGAGAAACCCCCCCTTTTATGAAATTTCAATAGAAATTTTTTTCTCAGCCCCATGTGAACCGATTTTTTCAATTTTTTGGTATGTTGTAAACATCTATAGGAGGTATCCCCACAAAAATTTTCACCCCCCTCCCCCCATATTTGCTCCCCAAAATGACGTTTTTTAGCTTTGTTTGCCCGATTTAGCAATCATCATGATTCTGCACAAAAATGGGAATAGGATTTTTAAATGCGTTTTCGACCCCCAAAAAACATATATTTTTTTCAAAAAAAAATTTTTGGTGGGTCGTGGTCAAAAATTGAAGAAACGAACAGAGGGGGTAGAAATGAATTCTGGTGTAAATGATTGCTTTTGGTAAACGAGGCGTCGTTTCCATATGAATCGAACCTCCCGAACACGAATATGACGTCCAATTTAATGCTACCCTCAACCACACCCCTCCAGTGCCTCTGCCCCCACCTCAATTTTTACTATTATACTAAAAATTGAGCTATATAATAATATTGGTGTCGTTCTCATATGAATCAAACACCCCGAACACGAATATGAATTCAAATTTTATGCTATCCTCATCCACACCCCTCAGGTGCCTCTGCCCCCACCTCAATTTTTACTGTATTAAAGTTTGAGCTATTTTCATAATATTTGTATTAGTGTAATTTTCATATTACTCGAATACCCCGAACACTATTATGACGTCCCATTTGCTACCCTCAACCACACCCCTTCAGTGCCTCTGCCCCCATCTCAATTTTTACAATTAGGTATATTAAAAATTGAGCTATATAATAATATTGGTGTCGTTTTCATGTAAATCAAACACCCCTAACATGAATATGAAGTCCAATTTAGGTCTACCCGAATCTATCCCCTTCCAGGCTACAGCCAGCTCCTCGAGAATGTTAAAGTTTGACCCTTGCGATGTCGTTGAGTTTTCAACTTTTGCGAAACATACCTTTAATAGTAATTGATTTGATTTGAAGTAATTATTGGTAGAGGATTGATCGGAGTTGGCTAAAAAATTAATTGTTTAGGTGGGGGCAGAGGCACTGGAGGAGTGTGGATGAAGGTACAGCTAAATTGGACGTCTTATCGTGTTCGGAGTGTTTGATTCATATGAAAACGACACTAATATTATGAAAATAGCTCAAACTTTAATACAGTAAAAATTGAGGTGGGTGCAGAGGCACCTGAGGGGTGTGGATGAGGATAGCATAAAATTTGACTTCATATTCGTGTTCGGGGTGTTTGATTCAGATGAGAATGACACCAATATTATTATATAGCTCAATTTTTAGTATAATAGTAAAAATTGAGGTGGGGCAGAGGCATTGGAGGGGTGTGGTTGAGGGTAGCATTAAATTGGACGTCATATTCATGTTCAGGCGGTTCGATTCATATGGAAACGACACCTCGTTTACCAAAAACAATCATTTACACCAGAATTCATTTTTACCCCCTCTGTTCGTTTCTTCAATTTTTGACCACGACCCACCAAAAAATTTTTTTTGAAAAAAATATATGTTTTTTGGGGGTCGAAAACGCATTTAAAAATCCTATTCCCATTTTTGTGCAGAATCATGATCATTGCTAAATCGGGCAAACAAAGCTAAAAAACGTCATTTTGGGAGGCAAATATGGGGGGAGGGGGGTGAAAATTTTTGTGGGGATACCTCCTATGGATGTTTACAACATACCAAAAAATTGAAAAAATCGGTTCACATGGGGCTGAGAAAAAAATTTCTATTGAAATTTCATAAAAGGGGGGGTTTCTCAAAAATGGGGGGGTCTGGGGGTCTGAAACTTTCGTGACGGAAGGTGCTCAAGGGTACCCACCTTCCATGCAAATATCAACCCAGAAGCTCTCGGGAGCAAATTCGCCATACTTATCCACCTATACTTAGCCTTTGGTAGAAAAGGGCTGATTTTTTGACTTTTTTAGAACTTGCATTACACATTTTTGAGAAATTTTGCCCTGGCTTTGCTCCGACTGTTTGTTCGTTTTTTCCAAATAGAAAACTTATTGTTCAAAATTAGGAAGTGTTCAAAGCTTGAATCCGAAAAATAAACTCCTCACTGTATAAGAAAAACTTTTTTTTACTTCTCAAAACATGAATTTTTGAAAGCTTTTGACCTGGCTTCACTCTGGCTCGTTTGGTTTTTTTTTCAAGTTTGAATTTTTTTTTTAATCATCATTCGAATTTTGAAATTTTGAAGCAAAATAATAAATTTCTTCATTCATTACACTAGGGGCCATCGTTTTTATACATATCGAAATACTGGTTTTTGCGAGCTTTGCCCTCGCTTCGCTCAGGCCCATTTACTTTTTTTTATCAATTTTGAATTTTTTAACAAAAAATCATCATCCGATTTTTAAAATTTTAAACCAACCAAGTGTTTAAAAAAGTACTCAAAACCCAGGAGAAAAAAGAAAACCCTGCTTTTGTTTCTTTTTTTCAGTTTTGAAGATGCATTAAAAAAAAATGTAAAAAAATTTTGGATTTGGAAAACTTGGCGACTGTTTCAAAAAAGTCAAATTGCAGTTCTTTTCCAGTCGACTGATCGTGTAGACTCACTATACGATATCTTGCCGAAAACCCCACTTAATAATGGTACCTTATTTTGAAATTTGGTTTTTTTTTCATTTTTTCTGGAATTTACAAATTTGGTTAAAAATTTACTTTCGAACTGACACTCTTGGAATTTCCCATGTAATCACCTAAAACACAAGCGAGGGTGCCCAATAAGTAGGTACCGAACAAGTTCATTTTTTCATTTTCCAGAATGATTAATTGAATGTTTCTGGAAATGAAAAATGACGAAATTGCTGGACACTCGCCAGAACGGTCCAAAATCACAGTTGTTTGGTTTTTTGGGAGTTGAGTTTCAGAAATTATTCACATTTGGTTACTTCGCTTAGAAGGATTTACATTTCATAAAAAAGTTTAAAAATCGCCTTTGAAAACAGCTCATGGGTCATTCCATGTCAACTCAACCAAAAAAGGCGATTTTGAAAGTCATGTCTTTCGATTTCGTTCAAATTTTTTTTACCGTATTATATCCACCCAGTAAGTAAGAATCCCGCAATTATTTTGGTTCCAGCTCCCTCAGGGGACGAGTGGGGGGCTTCCATTATTTTCACATTGTCTCGAGGTACTCAACTTCAGCAGCTCATTCCTCCAAAACTACAATACTTTGATCAAAACTGATTTCACAGTTCGAAAGGTCATTGCATTTAGAACTTTTTACGAATTTTGAAATTTTCAAAAGTTGAAAGTTGAACTTTCAAATTTCAAAATAGCGCTGTAAGTGGGAGCTACCATTTAAAATTTTGAAAAAATTTCCATAGGTGTACCTTTTGATGCTTTTTCGAAATATTCAAGTTTCGAGGTAGGATCTCTTGATGGAGGGGGAGCACCCCCACCACCAATTTTGAGCGAAACTTCCGAAGAAAAATCTGGGGCATATGATATATCGAATTGTATGTTTTTGGTTACGCTGAACACGAATGTGACGTCGGATTTTTGATTGGACCCCATCCACGGCCCCCAGCACCTCCCCAAAGAGGGTGACCCCTCCAAAAAATAGTTACATTCGTGTGACACATCTGACTTCATATTCGTGTTCAGCGTCACCAAAAACATACAATTCGAAATATCACATGCCCCAGATTACTGGAGCCTCCAGTAGATTTTTGAAACTTGAAATTTCCCCAAAATTTCATCAAACTGAGATGGAGAGTCGAAATTCAATCAGCAAACTAATTTCAATACGGTACGAAGTTCACTGCTGGTGGATTTCAAGTCGTTTTGGAGCCCCCGGCGACTTTTTGAAAGGGTGCATGACGTTTTTTTGGAAAATTGAAATTTCCTAAAAGTAGCTGGAAGCTTCAAAACCATTTGAAACTACCATGTCGTTGCCTTAGTTGCAAAGTAGCGTATGTCCATCTGTTCACTTGATACCTCGTGTAAAAGTGCCTTCAATCTGGAGCGTCATCTATTGGGTTTTAGTGTTCAACCAATACGTAGATATGCTGTGGCATGTCTCTGGCATAGAGCTACCCATTGGTTGAACACTAAAACCCAATAGATGACGCTCCAGATTGAAGGCACTTTTACACGAGGTATCAAGTGAACAGATGGACATACGCTACTTTGCAACTAAGGCAACGATGTAGTCTGCGAAGTAAATTTCAGCTTGCCAAACCAATTTGATAAATTGATGTTGGGGAAATTTCGTTTCAAAAATCTGCTGGAGGCTCCAGTCATTTTCAAAAAAGTCGCTGGAGGCCCTAAAATGACTTGAACCCACCTAAAGTCGTCTTCAGAGGGTGTTAAAATTGGAGTGTAGAGTAAATTTCAGCTTTCCATCTCCATTTGATGAAATTTTGTGAAAATTCAAAGTTTCAAACATCTGCTGGAGGCTTCAGGAATTTTCAAAAAGTCGCTGGAGGCTCCAAAACGACTTGAAATTTGCCTGCAGTACTTCGTAGCGTATTGAAATTAGTTTTTAAAATAAATTTCAGCTTTACAACTCCAATTTGATGGAATTTTGTGAGAATTTCGAGTTTCAAAAATCTGCTGGAGGCTCCAGAACTGCTCAAAACGGGTTGAAACCGTTTCCAATCGATTTGGCATGTCGAAAGTAGGGTATATCCCAAATTTAAGCTTTCTTGGTCAATTTGGTAAAATTTTGATTTTTCCCCTCATTTTTGGCCTAAATTGGATTTTCAAAAATTTATCAAAAATCGAAAAACACACTTCAGCACTTGAAATTTTGACAGGTGATACATTTTTGCATGATCTTTCGATCTACCTTTGTAATGTTTGAAAAATTTCGTGCAAGTCCTATGTTGAAACGCAAAATCTGCGATCTCGGCTGACCTGTCCATCAAAATGGCCGCCATTTTGTAAGTAAGGCCAACTTTTTTTTGGGCAAGTTTGCTTTAAAATGTTCCTTAGGATGTCCCCTTTAAGAAAAAAGTTGTCCCGGAGGATCGGCGGGGGGGGGGTGCAATTACTCCTATTGTCATATGTCGGACTATTATAGAACCATTTTGAAATTGAACTTTCAACTTTTGAAAATTTCAAAAATGCTTAAAAAGTTTTAAATGCGACGCCCTCTCGAACTGTGAAATCAGTTTTGATCAAAGTATTGTAGTTTTGGAGGAATGGGCTGCTGAAGTTGAGTAATACCTTGAGACAATGTGAAAATAATGAAAGCCCCCTCACCCGCCCCCTGCGTGGGCTGAGACCAACCTACTCGTAATTGCGGGGTTCTTACTTACTGTGTGGGTATATATTATGAAAAAAATTCGAGTGAAATCGAAAGACATGACTCGAAAACGTTGATTGAGTTGACATGAAATGACCCCATTTTAAATTTATTCAAATTTTCAAAAAATCCAAAAATGAACTTCAAAACCTGAAATTTTGGTTAAGGTGGTTTTACGATGAGATGCTCCTATAGACCTGGCTTGGTTTCGTTCACGTTGTCGCAGGTTCAGTTCTACTTCAGAAAATTCCCTCGGTTTCAAATTTCGAATCCAGCAGCATAACTTATCCAAATTTAGAAGAAAAAAATCTCAATACAGTCATAAATAACATGAAAATTCCCTATCAATACACTGCGAAAAAATGCTAGCTACAAACGCAACGACCGAAAAATAAATCGACTTGGTACTTTTCCTACCTAATTCCAAAGTTTTGACAGTACACATTGTATTCGTGTATAGATATGTATCATTATCATTCGTAAGTACACGTACTTTAAGCTCTGAGGGAATTCAATCGAGGAATATTTATAGAAAAATTCTCCATGTCACGAAATCGCGATGACTTTGAATACCTATAGTGGCTGATTTAGTTTACCTATCTATACACAAACAATACCAAGAAGCCCAAGTCTACGCATACATAAAGAGAAACAGACATCGAATTATACCTAATTCCCAGTAGATTACATCAAACTGCAACCTTAATCGTAAATCGAATACAACATTTTAATATCAATATGTTACCAAACGTATTGGGAATATTTTAGGTAGTTCGAGTTAATTTAAATTTCATCAATAACATCCACCTCGTCGTCTCTCTCTGCAGGCTCCAAACAGTGCAAAAAACACAGCACACGATACACCCGCACGTCGAATAGTATACGGTACATCAGACACGGTACCTAACTTTATAAAACAAACTAAATTTTCAACTTTGATTCGAAACGTCGTCGCTGGTGTCGCTCGTTTTTCAGTACCTCTACCTATCTACTTGTAACATTTTCAAGAACCCAGCATACTCGTACCATAGTTTCCGGCTACAACACCGACGACTACGACGACGACGATGATGCCGACGACACACGAGTTTATTTTATACTCGAAGCGTTTTATTTAATTAAAATCCGATGATTTTATCCGTAATTGGGGCGCGAGAGAGAGGAGCAAAAATTGCATTATATTCGTGAAAGTCGCCGAATAAATTTTATATTAGATTTAAAAGCCGAGTGTTTTCAGTTTTGGTACCACCGTTTCGACGTTGTTGTCGTCGTCGTCGTCTAATCGTATCTTCGTCTTCGTTGATGGATCTACGTTCGTGAAAGAAGCCAGTGAAAAAAAAATTACCAGTCGAGAAAGCACACCGAGCAGCGTTTTTACAGTCGGATAAACTCGTCGTCGTCGTCGTTGAATTTTTACCTCTAAACACAGATACACTCTGTGTACGTTATATCTTATTAGATATTCAGTGCAGATTCGACGGCTTAACACGTTTTACGTACCTATCTACAAAACGGTAGCAGAAATTTTCTTCGATTATTCCAATTTTGTACAACGCCTAAGTATAGTCGACAACAGCCATCCTGCTCCTGTAATACCCACAGAGAGTGCATAGCTCTACAGCTGTAGTAGCTTGATACTCTCGCAGATACCTACGTTAACAGTTACTTACTCGTATCTATTGCCATCTTGTACGTAGATGATATTATACACCGAGAGATGTTTCGCATTACGCCTTAAATGGATACGACAATATTTGCATAACCTTTAACACGAGACGACAACGCCAGCGACGCCGCAAAAAACGATCAAATTATATTGAAAATCGATCGATTAATACGTTTATTTTGACATAACGCGTTAAAATGATTAATTACGCGACAATGTTGAACTTGTTAAGTGGAAAACGTTGTCAATACGTGTAACCAAGTTTATTCAGTTGACAAAACAAACATTCGTGAAAGTATAACTTAGGTACTTAGATGACAAAGATGGTAACATTTTGTTATGGCATATTATTATACTCGTAGTAGAGAAGATGCAACACCACACCGTAAATGATGAACGGGCTGGAAGCGTAGAAGAGACGGGCTATGCTGTATGGTAACTTTCTTCCTCGATTTGTACGTATTTTGTCTATCAACACCGGATCGCATCGCACCGTGTCCCTAAAGTGTTGAATGAAACGTTGATAAAAGCTGTTGAATTGCGATGATAGGGGAATTTTTGTTCATATCCTTGGGTAAAACAAATCCTCTCAATTTTCGGAGTATTTTTCTCATTTTAAGCACTACTTCTAAATTATTATCCATTCTTTATTCAACAGTCCCCCTCTTCCCCTCACTATGTTATACCTGACAAGAGAGCCTCTGGAGGTGTCACTTTCCGATTTGAACGGGTCTGTGATTTTTGGAAAGAGCATGATCTAAAACCCCCAATCAAATTTTCATCTGCCTAACTCATTTTTCGATTTTTGACGAACGTTTGAAAATTCAAAATTGCTGACTGTTTTTGATGATTTATGTTTTTTTTTAAAGTACGTACTTTGCACGAAATTTTTCAAACCTTACAAAGGTAGATCGATAGATCATGCAAAAATGTATCACCTGTCAAAATTTCAAGTGCTAAAGTGCGTTTTTCGATTTTTGGTGAATTTTTGAAAATCCAATTAAGGCCAAAAATGAGGGAAAAAATCAAAATTTTACCAAATTGACCAAGAAAGCTGAAATTTGGGGATATACCCTATTTTCGACCTGCCAAATCGATTGGAAACGGTTTAAAATCGTTTTGGGTAGTTTTGGAGCCTCCAGCAGATTTTTGAAACTTGAAATTCCCACAAAATTTCATCAAATAACGTTGGAAATCCCAAATTCACGTTACACTCCAGCTTAAACGCGCTATTAGGTCGATTAACTGGTGGGTTTAAGTCATTTTGGAGCCTCCAGCTACTTTTTGAAAATTCTTGGATGCTCCAGTAGATTTTTGAACTTGAAATTTTCACAAAATTTCATCAAATTGTATTTTTTTTTTCATTTCATTTCGTTTTTTTTCACTTGTATTTTTGGAATTTTTCATCTATGTTCCATTTTTTGTTTGTATGTATTTTTTTTAATTCCACATAATTTTTTTTTCATTTACTTACATTTTTTGTATATTTCACTGTTGTTCCATTTTTTGCTTTAGCAAAAATATTCCCAAATAACGAATATGAGATTCATTCAGATTGCATACACATAAATCCTCACCATCAACGCGAAGTGTGCAAAATGTGTTCAGTTTGGGGGGTATAACGCCACCATGCGGGGGTGAAAATGAAAAATGTCTGCGATTTTAGAGTTCAGCGCGAAATTTTATACCATTTTGATAGGTCGCATAGATATTATCGGATAGATAATGCATTGTTGAATTCCGGTGGGGGGGGGGGGGTAGCTAGCAAACCTATTAGTGTGCATAAAATCGCGTTGTGCAAGTATTTTTTCACCGTTTTTGCGTAGTTGGGCTTCGAATATCCCCGTTTAACACACGTCCAAGAATCCGTTGGTTCCAGGCCATACTTTGGTCATTGGAGCCGTTTTATCGTCAAAATTGGCCAAAAATGCATAAAAATCGCATTCAAAGTGCCATAATATGCAGTTGTGCAGGGTGTCACGGAAAAAAATCACATATTTGGCATCAGGAGAAGTCCCCCAACACAACCCCGTCGAGTTTTTGTGGTTCCGACCATGTCCCCAAAATCACCTTTTTGAGGGTCAACCCCCCCCCCCATTTGTGCTAGCGAAAAATTTCAAAATTGCACTTTTCTGAATGGGACACATAGTACCTTCATTTTGGCAGCGCGTTTTTTTGGTTCCCGAAAAAAAAAATACAAAATCAACTTCTAGAGCACTTTTTCGTGTATGGATTGTGGTCTATTACAAAATGATCCATATTCACAATTGAATTTATGAAAGAGTGCTCCAAAATGATAATTTGAAATTTTTCTAGTTTTCAGGCATTTTTCATGCATTTTGGACAATTCGACCGCATGATTTTTCAATGGTTTTAGAGCTGTTTTTTAAGTTTTCACATCGTTTTCAACAAGTTTTCAAGCATTTTTATGCATTTTTGGCCAATTTTACTGAAATTTCATAATTTTTTTTATAGCCTTCAAAGTTACCCCAGTTTGAATATTATTTTTTTACTCGTCAGGGAAGAACTTTGGCACATGAACAAATGCGCTAATTTATAGTCGGGAGGTGTATCAACATATCTTATCTATAATGTCACTTGACTCATTATTTGAAAATTCAAAATTCCAGACACCAAGCTTTTCATGTTTAATAAAATTAATTAAAACGCCACTTTTTTTCGCTTGCTTTTTTACTGGTGTTGAAACCACTAGTTGAAAATGATGAAATAGGACAAATAACTGCCAAAGTGTATTCTATCCATTCCCGGTGTCAGAATTGTTCCATACTTCATAGTTCCACCGCCATGGAGAATAACGTGATAAGTTTTAAAAATCTGCTGGAGACTCCAGAACTGCTCAAAACGGTTTGAAACCGTTTCCAATCGATTTTCAACCCGTTTTGAGCAGTTCTGGAGCCCCCGTCAGATTTTTGAAACTCGAAATTCCCACAAAATGCCATCAAATTGGAGTTGTAAAGCTGAAATTTATTCTAAAAACTAATTTCAATACGCTACGAAGTACTGCAGGTGAATTTCAAGTCATTTTAGAGCCTCCAGCGACTGTTTTGAAAATTACTGGAGCCTCCAGTAGATTTTTGAAACTTGAAATTTCCCCAACATTTCTGTTGGGGGTATAACTGTTTTACCTGCCCTGGGGGCCTTCCTTCGTCTTACCACTCACGAGGGCACCACTAGACTTGAGGTATTAACATACGTATATTTGATACAAGAGCACTAATTTTCGGCTGCGGCTACCTCTGGATGGAACTAATCCACCAGAGGGCACTGATCCAATCAGTGTAGCCCCAGCCTGGGCATAAATTCCCATCTAGGTGGGTAACCAGGAGTCCCTGTCCCCACTACATTTCAATTGTTAAAAATTTTCGATTTTCAGCAGAATTGTTTATAGTTAATGTTGCTTTTTGCAAAGAATTCCAAAGAGGTTGAATTTTTTTGAAAAAAGGTTAAAAAATCTCGCTTTTTTGTTAGAAATTGCTGAATTAAGCAGCCCTCCATTTTGTTAGAATTCTCAAAGTCTCGCTTTATTTTGTCAAAAATTGGGTTTTTGCCGGCTGCTGTAAACATTCTCATTTTGTTGTCAAAAATTGCCAAAAAGTCTCGTTTTTTCATAAAAAAATTTCAAAACCGGTGCCTATAGTTCATTTTATTTAAAATTGAAGATCAGAACATTTCAAATTGTGTATGATTGTTCTTTTTTTGTGATTTTCTTCTGCATCTTAAAATGTTTTGCTCGTGTTTTTTCACTTTTTTTGTTAGGTACTTTTTGCAAGCTTTTTCAAATTGCTTTAAGTATAGGAAGTTACTTTTTTCAAAGAAAAAATTGAGTGGTACAAGCCCATGTTTTCATTTTTTTTATTTCAAATCGGTTTAGCTTCTTTTATTCTTATAAAATACGTATCTACCTAAAAATTTCTGGAAGTGCGATCATTTTTTATTTTTTTTAAAAATAATTTTTCTACAGTGTATCCCGCATTACATTACCTTTACGTCGAATGAGTCTAGATCGGTGTGAACTGTGAATTGACTCTCCAAATATGAATTTGGAAGGTATTTAAGGATCCTAGAATGAAAAAAACAACTTTCCTAATTTTTTCCTCATGAAACAGATTTTCGTGATCTGTAACTTTTCAAACCTTGTCTCAAACCCTAAAAATTGCCTCAAATCTGGATCGCTTTTCGCGTCAGGAAGATGCAGAAACTCAGCTCACATTTTTTGGAGGGGCAGCTGGAGTGTGTCATTTCCTAAACGAAGCTATAAATGAAATAAAATTGCAATAAAAACTGCGGTTGAAAAAAACTACCATGTCGACCTTCGACTCAAAATGAATTAACTCGCGTTAATTTGCTAAAAATTCTGAGGGGGGGGGGGGGAAGAAAGAGAAAGGGGTTGTCAAATTTTCTCAAATTTTCCCCGCATTGATTTAATCTCAATGTTGTACTCGTATGATCATTTTCAAGTGGCCCACATCTTATTTGAAGTTTTCGAATTTTTCAAATGATTTGAACGAGTCCTCGTTAGATCGAGAAATGTAGCCACAATATAATTTCAACATCGTAGTACTTACATTTTTTGATTTTTGACAAATTCTTGAGAATCGCACAAATTCAAAAAAGTTGTCTGATGTGAAGCATAAAATGAGAAAAAATTATGAATTCAACTTGAAAAATTCATAGGATAAAAGCAAAACTAATGATAAAAATTGTAAAAATAAAAAAATTTATCGGAAAAAATTGCTTTGTTAATGTAAATTTTTTTTACAGTGCAAATTTTCAAAAATTTCAATTTCATAGCTTTTTTTAGTCGTTGAGTTTCAACGTGTCGATTTCCCTGTAGAAAAAAATTAATGAAATGTTGATTTCATCGTGATATATTTTCAGAAGAGTGACCCGGTGCGGCGCCTTAAATAAGTATAATAATTGTATGTAACTGCATGTGCAGCTTCGGTAGCTCAATAAATTCGTTGGCTGAGATGTTTATCGAAATCATTAAAGCGACCTGGCTACACGCTTTAGATGCTAAACTACCAAACTTGTATCATTGTATCGTATCGTGTAATGTCTCACTCGTTTATGAGTTGGTCGTGCGCCGAATTCAACAAACCTCTCTCGAGGTTGTACGGAAATGCACGAAATGCAACGCAGAAGCCAAGAGATTTCACTGATTTCATTTCAGGAAGTTCATTTCGAAGAAAGTTAAGGCATTTTAACGTGGGTATTTTTTGTCCTGTTTGACAATAAAATTTCAAATCCCCAAGCATTTATGTGACGTAGTACAGACCATAGACCAAGTTAAGGATGTCCGATCATTTTGAAAATTGTTTTTTTGCAATATGAAATTTCATTTGGCAAGTAATATAGGTGTAAAAAGATTGAATATTCTACGTAAGATTGAAGTGTTTTCGTAATTTAAATCATAAAGTCTCTCTCCTCCTCCGAAAAAATTGTCTGTTCCTAAAAATCGCCATTTTCGTGGTTTGAAAAAACTGCTGATTTTTTGTGGGAAAGAAGAGCACCCATTCGAAAAATCTGGTCAGTTCATATCATTGCACTTTCCTGATGCTTTCGATCGCCCAATTTTTTTACAATATCTCCTCGAATCTCTCTGCTCTTTCTGGGTATTATAATATTAAATTTATTCGTCTTTTAGAAATTCTTGGTAGGGTATACTGTGGGACATCCGTTGATTCGCGATACACCTCCTAATTCGCGTACCACAAAAATAATGGCCAAAAAAGAAGACCAACTTCGGCATATTTTTATCGATACCTGTATAGTAAGGTATTTTTGCAAATTACGTAAAAAAATAAAAGTTGGGAACCAAAGTCGAGTGGGAATTTTGATCGGAAATCCAAGATATGGTCAGATTTATTGATCCGATATTCAGATAAACGCAGCGTTTATCGTAGGAAGATGAAAATTTTTCGGTGAAACGCTGATGATTTGGTTCGGGTCGAGTTAATTTCGTTAGTTTTTGGGAAGTTTGGTGTATAGAATATACGTGCAAATGGTCAATAAAATATTTAAAATTTCGTCGTAAAAACCGATAGTAAAACTGATAATAACCCAGCTCGATACCCCCCCTCCTCTCTTGACTAGTTGCGCCCAGTCGAGATCGTACCGTTGG